>NC_073694.1:53140732-53440932 GCF_029784165.1 Wyeomyia smithii
GATGGTACTAGAGTTTCCAAATACATAACCCTTTATTTCATTTCAACATCATACCACAAGCGGTACAAAAATTTAAAATCAGTATTCTATTTTCGGCAGTATTTTGATGATTAATCAATCAGTTTATGGAAATATTTTTTAGCAAAGTTATTTTATCGAAAAGATGAAAAAAAATCAATTTTTGCACCCCTCAGATGGTTGATGCCTTCAAGCACTACTGAAATATTATTCAACTTGCAAGCAGTGCCGCCAGATTCACAGAATAACTTATACTTAACTGATGGTTCGAAACCAATAATGATGACTGTTATTTGTAGCAGATGACGTTTACTGTATACGGATTTTAAACTACTTGTAATCGTTTAAGAGGTTAAGCTGAATTGATGTATCCTAATTGGGTGCTTCATAGCTTATAAAACTACTGTATAAATGTCCAAAAATATGGAGATAAGTCGTCTAAGTCAATCAACAAATCTTGCAAAATCAGAGATTATCCCACCTGATCACCAGACATATATAATGCACTTCAGTATTGGTTACATATGCCTATTGATAATGGTTACTTGAGTTTTAATGAATTGGCAAAAACAGTACATCACTTTGGACTTACTGAAGAATAAGCTCAGGAGCTCTCAAAGATTTTGCATCGGGTGCACCGGTTTATTGAGTTATATTGATGAAATCTACAAAATGCTAAGTACTTAAGTATATCGTTTTACTTTTTTGCGTGTAGCACACACTATTGCACATTTTGTACAAGAACCGGTTTGTTTAAAATTTTAGTATAGCTCATTTTGTTCACTTTTCCCGCACCTGAATACACCCGCACAAAGAAGAAATTCACCAATACTGCCAGTCAAATATTGTCAACGATGGTTTGTTTTGACTCTTGATTGATTATTTATCTTCTACTGTTGGGAACAATCACCGCCATTCACTGTCAGTTCAAAAAACTTCGTTTTTCGTTAAAAACTGAACACATGATAAATTTGACAGCAGCTTTACTAGAGTGGTTCGCGAACACTGCATGTACAGAAAAGTGACCCATAAAATCGATAACGACATTAGTGATGTACTTATGTTTGTAAACATTTCTTTTTGTTGAAATGAAAACTGTAAAACCCAAACAATATTCTTTCAGTTTTCAAAAAAATATTGTGAGCAACACTGCTCTTGAACGATCAACTTCAAAAGACAAGTATAAGGGCATCTTCAGCGGTGGTGCAAATCGATGTTTTGTTCTATTTTTTTTTTTTTTTTGGAACAAACTCAAATTCACTGAAGCACCGCTATTGCAAATTTTGTTTTATAGATACCAGATTTAAACTGGGGTGACATTGCGCATCTCGTTTCGAGTAAATCGTACCATTGATGAGCGTTATGTTAGATTAGAAAATAGAAAAATTCGTTCTAATCGAGCTGCACAATGTCACTCCTGAAAAACTTCAAAACTCGTATACGTTTTGATCTATTTTTGTCACTTTTTGATCTAAAATTTGAAATAAATCGTTCTAAAGCTCTTTGCACGCTACCACCAATTGCGGGTGTGCAAAATGTCATATTTTAATTGAATATTACATTTTCAGCTATTTCCATATAAGCGTTTTGCGAGTGATGTGGGATAAACAAAACAAAAAATTTTCACATCAATTCACAATTCATTTTTGTGGTTTTTCCTAAGAAGACGATGAACAGCTCACGCCTTGGTTCAACTATTTGGTTTGCAACCATCAGCCACTAGGTAGCCAAATACGTTGGCTATCTAGCCTTCGTTAACCGCCTCAATTGTAGTGGGACTACCAAGAACGATCAGTCTCGAGAGGCCAAAAAAGTGTTCCCCGAAGACACTGAAATGGAAACGTTAAAATGCAGGCTTGTTACAATATTCTCAAAAACGAACCCAAGTTTAAAGAACTGCAATATTCGACGAGATTGATGAAACAAAAAGGGAAGTCGATTTTCTACGCGATCAAATATTTTTCGCTTACCTTCGAAGCTCACTTGCAGCAGAAATTTTTCGATTGTACTAATCCATCCTGAAAAATTTCACTGACATTTGGCTTAAATCATCAAATCCATTAAGTCTTGTGGATATAAAGTGGCTTGCCAAAGTAATCGCTCAATGTACGTGAAAATTATCGAATTTCCGTTTGTTAAATATTGAGTGCTTTTTATAACAACTCTCATGGGAAACTAATAGCATGGGGTATTGAATGATTCACAGAGTGTCTGCGGTTTTAAACAACAAAATATACAACAGCGGAGAACGTAAAGTTGGTCTATATTAGTTGGTTCTTTTCAGGTTTCGCTGGTTAAATCTACTATATAAAAATGGAATTCCGTAACGCTTGATCTTATTGATATTATTCCCTCAGTCTCTGAGGTGTACAGTAATCATCATCATTTTGAATCGTTCTAAATCAAAAATAATAAGCGGTGACATGTTTTTTTTACATTAAAATGTTTGTTGATGTTCAGAAAAAACATTTGAGGGAAAATAAAAAATATCTGATTACAAAAACTTGAGATGTTATTCACAAAACTACGTAAAACATGCAAAATTATGACATTTTATGCTGAATTTGCCTCTAAATCAAAATTCAAAGCGATGACATGTGGTTATTTTTCCATTAAAATGTTTGCTAACGTTCAGGAAAGACATTTGAGGAAAAATAAAAAGTATTTGATTACTAAAACTTGAAATGTTATTCACAAAACTACGTAAAACATGCAAAATTATGACTTTTTATGCTGAATTTGCCTCTAAATCAAAATTCAAGGCGATGACATGTGGTTATTTTTCCATTAAAATGTTTGCTAACGTTCAGGAAAGACATTTGAGAAAAAATAAAAAGTATCTGATTACTAAAACTTGAGATGTTATTCACAAAACTACGTAAAACATGCAAAATTATGACTTTTTATGCTGAATTTGCCTCTAAATCAAAATTCAAAGCGATGACATGTGATTATTTATTAATTAAAAAGTTTGTTAACGTTCAGGATAGACATTTGAGGAAAAATAAAAAGTATATGATTACTAAAATTTAAGATATTATTCACAAAACTACGTAAAACATGCAAAATTATGACTTTTTATGCTGAATTTGTCTCTAAACCAAAATTCAAAGCGATGACATGTGATTATTTTTTCATTAAAAAGTTTATTAACGTTCAGGAAAGACATTTGAGGAAAAATAAAAAGTATCTGATTACTAAAACTTGATATATTATTCACAAAACTACGTAAAACATGCAAAATTATGACTTTTTATGCTGAATTTGCCTCTAAATCAAAATTCAAAGCGATGACATGTGGTTATTTTTTCATTAAAATGTTTGTTAACGTTCAGGAACGACATTTGAGGAAAAGTAAAAAGTATCTGATTACTGAAACTTGAGATATTATTCACAAAACTACGTAAAACATGCAAAATCATGAGTTTTTAGCTGAATTTGCCTCTAAATCAAAATTCAAAGCGATGACATGTGGTTATTTTTTCATTAAAATGTTTGTTAACGTTCAGGAAAGACATTTGAGGAAAAGTAAAAAGTATCTGATTACTAAAACTTGAAATATTATTCACAAAACTACGTAAAACATGCAAAATCATGAGTTTTTAGCTGAATTTGCCTCTAAATCAAAATTCAATGCGATGACATGTGATTACTCTTTCATTAAAATGTTCGTTCGTTTTGAGGAAAAATAGAAGGTAACTCAATGCTGAAGTTGAGATATAATTCACAAAACTACGTATGTTTGAAGATGATTTATGTATACAGCACAACAATATCGCACGCTAGCCTTCTAATAGCGTTCTTGATCAACCAGATTAGTTGGGAGAATTCGCTATCTATATTGTTTTTAGCACATTTTGCATGTTGTTGGATAAGTACAACGATACACCGTGTCCCAGTGCTGAGCCGAAGAAAATCTTTTCGACCTGATCGGGGATTGAACCCG
The DNA here is from genome assembly GCF_029784165.1 of Wyeomyia smithii. Lineage (NCBI taxonomy): Eukaryota > Metazoa > Arthropoda > Insecta > Diptera > Culicidae > Wyeomyia > Wyeomyia smithii. Next base: position 53,144,697 of record NC_073694.1, read on the forward strand.
ATATCACAACCGTGTGAGAGCCAATCGACATCGTTAACCACAGAGCCACGGGGAATACAGAATACAGAAAAACGCATCAAAATACTTTTTTTGAAATTTATACGTATTATACAGTCCCTCTACAATTATGGGTCAGTCAACGTGTTGCCTGAAAGTTCAAAAATGAATATAAAATCGGAAAAATTATCAACCACGAATGCTTTACTATCTATTTCTGTGTTCTGATGTATACTTTCGATCGACAATTAGTTTTATTGCAGCTGATGTGTGTAAATCGGTTAGGAAGAAAAATATCATTTGCATAGCAAAATACACAATTATGGGTCGCTTTCGGCATTCAAGATCATTTAGTCTATAAAATCATCAAAAAAAGTTATCTAAAAAGTTATTTCATTGTTGTAAAAGCTTGATAATGTTGTAAAAGCTTGATCATTTCATTAAGTCGTGATGTATTATCATGCAAAAGTAATAAAAACACCGCAAAATGTAGCATTTCTACAATTATGGGTCACTTTACTTAATGCACGGAGCAGAATTATTTTTCTCGGTGACATTTTCAAAATTAAATCATTTCAATCGTGTGAATAAGGTTACAAGTGAGTGCCAATAAAAATGGAAATAAAAAATGGCGACTTCCGGTTTCAGCAAAATAACCTAAAGAGCTATTTGGCCAACAATTTCAATATTTCCAAAAGTAGAACTCCTTACGTCTTTTTGAAATCCAAAATGGCGACTTCCAGTTTCTGTAAATCAGCCTTAAATCACAAAATGCAATCCAATAAGGAAACTTCCGTTCTGTGCGTTCTCGGAATATTGAAGTACTAAAAGTGATGATGGACATATAAGATGTGAAATATTTTTTAAGTGGGTTGAGCTAATGCAACAATGAAGCAAACAAAAAATCTTGGCTTCGAAACCTCTGATCCCGTGCATCGCCGGGAGCGTTCAACTAGTCTAGTATAAATTTGTTACGAAAATAGATCGCTGAAGATGCTCTAACAGGAACAAGTGCTGCGTGTGAGTGTTTTTTGTCACAATTCAAATTGACAGATCGATGCCCCGTTATACTAGTTATACCACTTTCATAGGTTTTAAAAGGGGCCAGTTTTTGAATCAATTTTTGTTAGCAGTTCCCCCTATGTGCCCTGCCTCAGTCCATCCAACGTTACGGTTGCGGCTGATGTTTCGCCGGCTATCCGCACGCACGATTTTGATCCCTCCAGCGTCATACGACTCAGCTTAATTAGTTTAGTAGAGAAACCGTGTTCCAACATAATCTGCCACAGCTCGTTTCTTTTCACTGAGTCGTATGCCGCCCTGAAATCCACAAATAGATGGTGAGTCGGTAAGTTGTACTCCCGGAACTTATCGGGGATCTGTCGCAGGGTGAATATTTGATCCGTCGTGGAACGTCCCTGTCGAAAACCAGCCTGGTGTACGCCTACAAAGGATTCCGTTAAAGGTTTCAATCTGAAGAACAGGATACGGGAGAGCACTTTATATGCGGAGTTGAGCAACGTTATGCCTCGATAGCCCTTCTTATAGATAGGGCATATGAGGCCTTCCAACCAGTCTTTCGGCATTTGTTCATCCACCCAGATCCTTAGTATTATCTGGTGGATCGCATAGTACAGCCGCTTGCTTCCCGCTTTTAGAAGTTCGGCCGGGATACCGCCCTACCGTCCCAGCGCACAGTGGTTTACGATAGTAATGTCGCGAACTTAATTCTGTAGTGTCTAAGTGCTTCACTTTAGGACTATACTATCTTCGAAGCAATTGCTTGTATTGAAATTGCTCACATTATGGTGTTATGAAACAACATCCATAGCCTACGATGGCAAAAATAAAAATTGTATTTTTTTTGTTTCTGCATGAAACTCCAAGTTGTCTTCAGCAAAGTTGTAGATAATTTTATTACAAACAACTTTGTTTACAAGAGTTTTTCTCTAGGTATTGTAGTTTTTGAAAAAACTTATATTTCGTATGACAATGTTCGTAAATTCAGTTTTTTGCTTCTAACTTTTTTGTTTGATTTTTTTTCTATACACAATGTTCTAGAGAATTTCAGGCCTTATCATGTTCTAAAATTTTTACAAAGACACTGGGCTGAGATTCCTTTTAGTTGGAAAGATATAAGCAATTTCAACAATAATTTACTCTATTTTCACCTGCGGATTGGAGAAAAAGGGGGACGCCCGGAAGCTTACACTCACCGTCATTTTGAAGCTTCAGACTAATACTATAAAGAGGTGGAAAAGTTACTCGTCCGACTCGTCACAATTTAGAGAACGAGCGTTGAACATTTGTGCATAACACCATAATGTGAGCAATTTCAATATAAGCAATTGCTTCGAAGACACTATAGTCCTAAAGTGAAGCACTTAGAAACTATAGAATTAAGTTCGCGAAATTGCTATCTTAAACCACTGTGCAGCGGCCTTACCGTTTTTCAGCTCATTAATCGCCTTTTTCACCTCCTCCTGAGTTGGTGGCTTCACAGCTTGTTCGTCACTCATAATCGTAATACTGTTCCTGCTCTGCTCATCCGGCTCCTCACCGTTGAATAGCGCCTGAAAATGCTTCTTCCACCTGGCTTCCTGCTCATCCGGCTCCTCACCGTTGAATAGCGCCTGAAAATGCTTCTTCCACCTGGCTGCAACCGTCGGTAAGCAGGTTGCCGTTCTTGTCATTACACATGACCGACACAGGGAAATTCCTGCTTCTGACTCTGTTGACAGTTCTATAGAATCTCCGCACGTCGTTTTGAGCATAGCTGTCCTCTGCGCTGGCGAGCACCTGCTCCTCGTACTCGCGCTTCTTCCGACGGTGGGTTCTATTTTCGGCAGCTCTTGCCACCCTGTACCTCTCTCTGTTCTCACGCGTAGCCGCAGGCAGCATGCGGCTCCTGGCACGGTTCTCCTCATCTGTCGCTCTCTGGCACTCGGCATCGAACCAGCCATTACGCTGTCTTCCACGCGTCGTACCTATCACCTCTCTCGCAGTCGTTTCGATGGCGCCGTGGATGCTGCTTCACAGCCCATTTATATCTTCCATTCCTTCCTCCTGCTGTTCTGCGATCCGTTGATCCAGCTCTCTGGCGTATTCTGCTGCCGAGCCATCAGCTTTCAACCGCTGAATGTTGAAACGCGTCGTCCTATCTGTGCGAGATTTCAGCACGTTCGACAACCGTGCGCGGATCTTACAAACGACGAGATAATGGTCAGAGTCAATGTTCGGTCCCCGAAAAGACCTTACATCAGTAACATCCGAAAAGTGCCGACCGTCAATCAGTACGTGATCCATCTGGGAGCAGGCATCTCCATTTGGATGCCTCCAGGTGTGCTTTCGAATATTAAAGCGTGGAAAATAGGAGTTACATATGGCCATTCCTCTGGCCGCGGCAAAGTTTATCAGCCTAAGGCCGTTTTCATTGGTTGACGAGTGGAGGCTATGCCTTCCAATGACCGGACGGAAGAATTCCTCCCTCCCAACCTGTGCGTTTGCATCTCCGATGACGACTTTTACGTCGTGTTTTGGGCACTCGTCATAGATTCGCTCAAGCTTGTCATAGAACTCATCTTTGACTTCATCGGATTTGTCGTTTGTCGGTGCGTGGGTGTTGATTAAACTGTAGTTGAGAAATTTGCTCTAACATACATCCCAGCACTGCTTAAAACTAAACTACACTTATCGAATTCTCTAAGTAAATAGTGTACACGAGACTTAAGTAAAATCAACCAAAATAAATGACGGTTTCTGAGAGATTAAGATTATGTCTACTGACAGAGGCACTCTAAATAACACAAGGTTTTGATTACAAAGAAGCCTAAGATAGAATTCCTTTACGCTACAATGAACAAATTAGTCAAATTTTCTATACAACTTTATGCAACTTGCAAAGCTAACACGTCTCAGCCTCGCTACTACGGATGCACTGGTCAGTCCAGAATACCTTGTCATTAACGCACCCTTATCTACTATAAATATGTGATCATTTAATATTTTTCAATGTTATCAAACTTTAAGCTAATAACGTAGCATCATTTTTATTTCATTTATTTCATCTCTCAGTTATTGTTTGTTATTTAACTAAAACTCAAGCTAAAACCTTAACAATTTAACGTATTTTTCAGACAGACCTGTACCACGATGTGAAGCTTGGTGTGAATGCATGTACTGCTTTCATATTTTTTGCAGTGGGTCGCAAGAGAAAAGAGAGAATGCCAGCAACTGTCAAACGGCCACCAAAATGAAATGTTTGACAGAACAACCAGCCAGCAAAGTGTTGTTTTGTCTCGAACGAACGTCGCAACAGCTCCGTTTATATTGAGGAAATACGAGTTCGGTCGGGGTGTGTGTTCGGTTGTGGTGATTGTTTTTCCTCTCCCCAAATCTCGTCCTAAGTAAGACGTGTGTCAACGTTCTACACAGCATAGTGCCCAAGTTTAATGCGTGTGATGTGTCTGTGAGAATTTTCGCTCGGGCTGATAGCGGTCGCGGTGATAAGGAGAAAATTCTTGTTCGTTCCCCCTGCCCAGGGTTAGGGACTTATGTGTTTCGGAAATAGTTTGCAGCCATCGTGCGGAAATGCAACCACAGATTAGCCGTAACGATCTGGCCTGAAGCTCACGCTAACGGGTAAGTTTTCCATTGTGTTCCACTTTGGGTCAGGTCTCGCCAGTCATTCTGCGATGGTGTGGAGATGACGATAAATTATTGATTTTTCCTCAAGACTTTGGAAAGATGAAAAAATATTGTTCCAAATATAGAAGTAGTGTGACTTTTCACGCTATTCGGGGAAGGCCGCTGCGGTACCGTGAAACGAGCCACATTTGGCGTGACGTGCGCGACCATAGGCCAGGGCCGCTGGGTTTTTCTCTTCTGCGTTCTACCAACAACTATAGCAGAGCAATAGTGCAAAGTTATGATTGAGGTGGAACTTTGAAGGGAAGACTGAATCATCTCCTCGCTGGTCGGAGATTGTTACAGCTGGAAGCTAGCGTTATAATTACATATTTAAATTAGACACACCTCTGGCATTAGATCATTCGGGATGACTTATTAGTCGTTGTGCTATGTTGTGAGTTAACTAATCATTCCGTAAGCGTTCGCGTTTTAATGGGCGCCAAGATGAACGTGCCAAATAATCGATTTCCGAGCACTGAGAAGTAGAATATATCTATATGAATTCTAATCACGTTTTATTCTAATGAAAGTGCGAGCTTTTTTGGCTATATCTTTAGTGAGACTCGATTGTTATATGTTATAGTAACAACGTATAAACTGTAATGAGACCTTGTCTCTGGTCTCTGAATTATTTCCAACAATTATAAAAACTCTTTAGTTTAAATAGTTTAAATACATCTTTTAGTTACTGGATTCAAAGCAACTTTTACCGATTCAGTTTTCTAGAATGTACAAGATTTGAAATCGAGCTGGTTGTGGACAAACAATACAAGACAGTTTAGGTAGAACGACAATCCTGAATAAAAAAAAAACAATACCGGAATTCAGAAAAAAAACATTCTTTGTTCTCAAAAAGTCTATAAATACCCATACATTAATGTTATATGGATTCATTATAATGTAGATTTCAAGTCTGCACAATCTAGGCACGAGAACAAACCGCGGGGAAGCAATTTTTAATCTATTGTTTAATATCACAAACTTTTACACTTGTTTTAACGAAACTAACGATTACTTCTCTTCTATTCAGAGTCAACAATTCCTCTACTGCAAGCAATATGAATCACCTATCACAGCAACGTTTCTACCAAATCTCAACGGTTGCCGCCACGTTGTTACACTGCAGCAAATAAGCAAGACTGAATTACGTTTAACCAAATAACATACAGAAATAACAACAAATTTGCGTCTCCTGCCGGACGACCAGATCAACTAGCGTGCACTAATTGACGCTTCATCCGTTCAGCAGCCCGGTGCAAATCGCTCAACTAAGCAGTAATCTCGATATGTCCTACACGAACGGTACCCAGATGAAACCGTCCAGCGGTGCGCCCACTGGCACCGGTGGTGGTGGTACCGGTCCTCCACTTGGGCCACGGTTACCACCACCTGGACGCCCGCAAAATTATACAATCTACAGCAAGGACTCCGATCGGTTGCTTTGGGAAATGCGGGCAACCCACCGGACTCCGAACACGACTCCGGCCAGCACCGTTCTCAATTCGCCCGATCTAACCGATTTGGACAGCAAACTGCGCTATCAACACAGCTCGCTGATGCACCATCACCAGATCAAGGTCGGGCGCAGTCCGGTTGGTTCCGGAGGAAACAATGATAGCAATAACTCTACGAATCCCTCTAGCCCAACTCAGATGGGCGGTGGGCTGGGAGCGAGTATCCCAAGCGGAGGACAGCAGCAGTTTTCATCCTTCTCGATGCTCTCCGATGGAGAAATGGTCGTGTTCGACGACATAGAAAATGGGACTACTGGTGGGGGCCGCTGGAGAATGAGCGACGATCGAAACATTCTCGGCAGTTCACCGGTGCCTTCGGAAAATGAGGATAGCTGTGGGTCCGGCGAAGGGCGCCGCGATGGCGATATTGACGAACGAAATTACTACGATGTGGATAGTTCGAAGATCCAACGGATTATTGGTGGTTTGACGATAGCGGAATACGAGGGTTCCCCAAGGAGGTTCGGAAATATTGACCGTTACGAAAGCGACTCCGGTAGCGTGGTGAACAAGCCATCCGGAATGGCGAGACCAGGGTTTCCAAAGGTAGGTGATCACGCTTTTAGATAGTTTCGATTAATTGATTGATTTATTTTCTAGAGGGTAATTTCGCCATGTTCTTCGGAAACACACCAGCAGCGACCCGCAACTAGTGAATCTAACTCGGAATTGATCAATCTTAACGACGATGAAGACTCGCGACTCAGTAGGAAAGCGGATGAGAGTAAGTTCAACCTTTCTTACGCAGAATATTTTGCCTCTAACAATGATCTGGACGAGGGTGATCGCAGTAACCCGACTCCGACTAACCTACTAACCGGTGTTGTCGAGAACGACGGTGGCGGAGTTGATGATTACTTTTTCGCCTACGCTTCCACTAACCGAAACGCTCAAAGCAATGCCTATGTCGGACAGCGGTTAGCTGCTAAGCCGCGCGACGGAAATTTGGAGTGGGAAAGCGAATCGGCTTCTCCACCCAATATGAACGATTGTAGTAACGAGCAAGATGATCGAGACTCGAATGGGACAATCGGAGCTCATCTCAGCAATAGTTATCCATACTATCAGCGTAATAGCAATCGTCAGTATCACTATGGTGGCAGTAATGCATCGCATCAAACTGAAGCTCATAATCAACAGCACTATTATCATTCTCATAATTCTCATTATCATGGTTATGGAGTTGGTGGTGGGGAAACACAGGACATTGAACTGTACATTGACTCTGGCAGTCGAAGCAGTGGTGGTGGAGAATCGGAAACGGATCATCATCTGCAGCACCACCACCAACAGCATCAACAACAGCAGCAGCAACAGCAGCATCATCATCAACAGTTGCAAGATGACAGCAAGTTGAGAAATTTCACCCTCTCTCCAGAAACAACCGACTACGATTCCAACTGCGGTGATCTAGACTCAGAGGTATCGCTTCGTTACATCGGCAATGAATACGGTTGGTAACACTGTTTTGTGTGTTTCGCATGCTGGAATTTAGTTTAGAAATTATTCTTTCCAAATCATCGATAAATTGTACGGTTATAAAAATTGAAACACCTACTTCTTTCAGGTCTTTCTGGGGATTTAAATGGTTTACCCGGACACGTAGGTGGGCATGGGGAAACCGGAACGGACTACGCTCGGTTGTACAGCAGCATGCCAATTTTGGAGGACGGTCTATCCAGTGGTCATGCTTCAGATAACGAGAATAACCTACCCCTTCCCGGGTCCGGTATCTCGATCGTAATGGATCACCAACAAGCGATTGCGGCCGGAGCCGATACGGCGACTGACGGGGAACACGACACCAGTCACCAATTTCTATCTTCCATTAAGTCGGCCTCAGAGCAGCTGCAGGATGACGAAAATCAGCACCTCGATTCTTGCGATGAGGTGCAAGAAGCAATCAAGGACATCAAGGCTGCTCTGCAGAAAACCAAAATACTGCCTTCAACCGAAGGGACTTCAACACTGAACCCGGATTTGGAACAAATGTGTTCCGATTCGCCGGTGTGGGTTCCAAGGTATTGAACTTTTTTTCAAGGCAGAAGTGAATTTATTTTAGTTCTATTTTGTTTTTTAGATCCTACGATAAATCGCGAGAAAGTTTAGATTCGGACCTCCCGGCAAAGCTACTCAGTGCGGATGAGGAAGAAGCAGATACGGATTTGGAAACGGACCGTCTGCTCGGCCAGCAGCGGCTAGATGAGCACGGATTCGTGGATGATAAGGTAAAATTGATATACATAATATACCAGTCTATGTTCACATCGGTGTTCTCGTTTGCGTCTCTTTTTCCTACCATTTTCATCACCCAAACAGAGTTGGACGGAACGGCCGAAAATCCGCTCGGCCCGTTCACCCACGGTACCGCTAATCAGCAAAAACCATACCGCCATCCGAGCTGGTCTCGGAACGCAACTGTCGGTCGAATCACCGGTGAACAATGTTGGCATAACGAATGTGTACGGTAATGGGGGAAGCGTCAAGATGGCGTCCCCCGGTGACGCGGATGATCTGAAACAGCTTTCGCCGGTGGTGGAGGCGTCCAGCCCTATGCATAAAAGTGTGCGTTAAGTTTGTGTGTTTTTGGCTTGTGTGTCGTCAGCTTGCTGTCAGACAGCCTCCAGCAGCAACTTAAGTATTTATTCATGATAACATTTATTTAACAGTATTTCTTAACTCCGTTTCATAAAAGTTGTAATATTTGATTTCAAGTTTGGGTAAAAACAGTTTGACTTGTTGTGCAGGATGGCTTGAATGACATACAACTAAACAACATTCAGAGTGAAAAATTCGTACCGACGCAAGACGATTAATAGCGAACCTTTGAGCCTATGCCAGCAAAATATTATCAGCGGAGTGTGTTAATTTAGGTTTCCAGGAGTTAAAGACCAAAGATGATTGCTGTGGCGAGATGGACCAACATTGGTCTTAGCCGTCCGATGGACAACACAAAAAAAAGAGATGATTACTGTGTGATCAGGAAGATGCTGATAAACATTGAGCTGTTTGTCGCATGACCCAAAAGCGAATAAGTTGGGCTAACGAATATGACCCGTAGTTTTGCGATAATTGTGCTTGTCATGAATCCGGTCGGTAAGACAAGTATGGTAGCGTAACGAGCTAAACAGGTGGATCAAGTTGCACAAATGCTAAGAGAACTAACACGACATTGAAAAATCTAGCAAAGTTGAAAGGCGAAGAAAGCAGTAAAAGAAATGAAGAACGGCATTTATCAGATTGTGGTCAACTCGAATTTTTAACTTACAAGCTTATCATTCTTCCCGTCGAGCGTGACGATTGCGCAATAGTAGATGCCATTTCTCTTTGGCTGGCGTATTACCTCAGACGTCTTGGTGACAGAAACAATATTATCCAGAGTGGACCTTCCCTTCCGGAACCAAACGGGTTGCTTGCCCTACCGTTTACACCTTTCGTGTTTGTTTAGGAGAATCCTCTGCAGATAGATAGGCCTATCATGATGAGTTTCTCGTTCATAACCTCGGCTGTCATCGCTCACAGATTAGATGTTCAGCAGGTTGGCCGACCACCCCTGGACTATGTCTAAGATACTTGACGAGTAGCAGGTTGTGGATAGCGAAACGACTCCCAGATACGGAAGTTACCTGCGAATGTTATTAATAGATACCCCAGAAACAAGAAGCAGGAGTTAGTTAGGGCCGGGAGAGGCGTAGTGAGCTCTACACTCCTAACGACTCCAAAAAGGCGAGTCAGTGCCGCCATAAGTGCCTTAGCCCAAAAATTCGGTGCGCCTGTTCTCCAGTAGGAGCGGCCCAAACAGCGTCTGTACTCCAGACGAGCGGCTGAAGTAAAGAATGCGCTGTCGCGTCAGCTACACTCAAGACGGCAACCCTGTCACGAGGTTAGCCATCGCCACCCTAGTAAGGTGACAAGGCAATAACACTTTACTACGAATATCCAAGAAGAAGAAACGAATGGGAACAATCGGCAACGACCTAGGCGACGAATAAAAAACACCGATTGGGAGCTTGGAACATGAAACTGTAGACCGCTAAACAACCCGGGCGACAGAATCCTACTGGAACATCTGGAACCCCGTTACTTCGACATCGTAGCGCTGCAGGAACTTTACCGGAAACGAGAAAATTTACGGAGTAAGTGTGGCTGCAGGGCCCAGCACTATCAGGGCGGTGACTCAGCAAATGAGCGGGGCACCGGCTTTATTGTGTTGGGCAGGATGCCAAGTCGTGTGATCAAGTGGTAGGCGATCAGCGACAGGATGTGTGTATTGAGAATTAAAAGCCGGTTCTACGATTACTCAATCATCAATGTGCCTTGTGGAAGACCTGATGTTAAAGAGTAAGCCTCACAGCTGGAGGACGACATATATTCGCAGCGGGACATCAAGATCATTATCGGGTATATAAACGCTCAAATCGGAAGGGAAAACCTGTTTAAACCGGTGATCGAACACGAAAGCCTGCACACCGAGACGAACTACGACAGCCAAGGATGCGTAACTTTGCAGCTTCCCGAGAATTGGTAGTCCGAAGTACATTCTTTCCCCGCCAGGACATCCACAAAGCCACTTGGAAATCACGGCTTAACATTAAGCAGCTACGGAACCCACAAGCTGCCGAAGTCGCTCGCAATAGCTTGAAGCGGCATTACTCGGTAGAGGAGTTCGGTGCAGCTTCTCTTGAGGATGGCTGGATCATGATCCGCATGGCCATTAGGGAATCCGCGACGACGACACTAGGAACAGAGGCGTCAAGTGGTCGAAAAGACTGGTGTGATCGGCAATGCGAGGCAGCGGTGACAAAGAAAAGCCTGACTTGTGTAAATCATCTGAGGGTAAAGTCGAGAAAGAACCTGGTCAAGTATAGACAGGCGTGACCACATAAAAAGTGCCAGCAGGAGAATAGTGACCATAAAGAGCTAGAAGATCTATTCCCTGCTAATGATACGCGAAAGTTCTACGAAGAGATTGACCAGTGCCGTAAAGGCTATCTGCTGCGAATCGACTTTTGCAAGGATGCGGAAGGTAATCTCATCACGAACGATAGCGAGGTGGTCGACAGGTGGAAGCAGCACTTCGATGAACATCTGGATGGCGATGCAACGAACTGAGGCGGAACTGGAACGGACCTGGGAGCACCAGCAGTAGATGACCGGGTATCAACCCCCGACCTCCAAGAAATTCAGCGGAAGACTGGAAGGCTGAAGAGCAACAAAGCCACCGGCAAAGACGGCCTGCTAGGTGAGCTCTACAAACAGGGTGAAGCACTGTACTGGGCCATTTCCAAGATCTAGAAAGAGGAAAACTGCCGGAAGAGTGGATGAAGGCTTCATGGGAGCCCGCGCAACCACGGATCAAATCTGTACAACCCGACAGATTTTGCAAAAATGTCGTGAGTACAACGTGTCCACGCATTACATTTTTATCGACTTCAAGGCAGCCTGTATCAAAAACAAAGCCTTCCACCCCGGATCATCGTAGACGGCGATGGGCTTGGGTGGTAGACGAGTTCGTGTACTTAGGAACACCAGCAAGGAGATCCGGAGACGCATTCAAGCGGGAAATCGTGCCTACTTTGCACTTCTTAAGACGCTGAGATCTAATCGAATGCGCCGCCGTATGAAGCTGAAGCTGTACAAAACACTAGTTAGACCGGTGGTCCTGTATGGGTTAGAGACGACAACACTGCTCTCAGAGGACCTCAGTGCCCTTGGAGTTTTCGAACGGAAGGTACTGCGAACCATCAACGGTGGAGAACAGACTGATGACGGAGAATGGCGTAGACGCATCAACCATGAGCTGCGCGCTACTAGAATAGACCCCCAATGCACATTTGGTCTCCACGTATTCTTAATCTTTTCTAGTCTTTTGGCTGCCCCGCCATCTTGGTGCGTCGCATCTTCCTTACGCTTTCTACCTACTACGGTAACCCAAGCGTTTCCCGCAACCTCCACTATGGCCGGTGTTCGGCAGAACTTGAACCGTTTGGTGTGTCATCCCTCGGATGTAGCACAACCAGCCTTCTTCATAGAGCAGACCGCTACGAACGAGGGGGCGTCTGTCTACACCTATTTGGATGCAGTCACCCTCCCAGTCCTGATCGTCCACCTTCACTCAATCTCGTTCCTCGTGCTTTTTCCTGGCCTCATCGATGGTATTTTGTGGCAGGAGGAGACTCAGGTCGCCAGCGATATTACGCCTATTCCCCAAGCACTCGATTATGAGGCTGTCTCCCACGCGTCGATCTACCAATTCTCTCGCAGTCGTTTCAATGGCGCCGTGGATACTGCTCCACAGCCCATTTATGTCTTCCACTCCTTCCTCCTGCTGTTCTGCGATCCGTTGATCCAGCTCTCTGGCGTATTCTGCTGCCACGCCATCAGTTTTCAACCGCTTAATGTTGAAACGCTTCGTCCTCTCTGTGCGAGATTTCAGCACGTTTCACAACCGTGCGCGGACCTTACAAACGACGAGATAATGGTCAGAGTCAATGTTTGGTCCCCGAAAAGACCTAACATCAGTAACATCCGAAAAGTACCGACCGTCAATCAGTACGTGATCGATCTGGGAGCAGGCTTCTCCATTTGGATGCCTCCAGGTGTGTTTCCCAATATATGGAAATAGGATATGGCCATTCCTCTAGCCGCGGCAAAGTTTATCAGCCTCAGGCCGTTTTCATTGGTTGACGAATGGAGGCTATGTTTTCCAATGACCGGACGGATGAATTCCTCCCTCCAAACCTGTGCGTTTGCGTCTCCGATGACGACTTTTACGTCGTGTTTTGGGCACTCGTCATAGATTCGCTCAAACTTGTCATAGAACTCATCTTTGACTTCATCAGATTTGTCGTTTGTCGGTGCGTAGGTGTTGATTACACTGTAGCTGAAGAATTTGCCCTTAATCCTGAACACGCGTATACGATCATCTACGGGTGCTCCACCGGATGACTTTCGTTTGCTGATTTCCCAGCCTTACGAAACCGACGCCCCGTTCCGCTACTTTGCCGCCACTGTAGTAGATGTGATACTTGAAAGAACTGCGTGCAGTAGGGTCTACTGCACGGAATTCCCTTTCTCCGGAATTTGGCCACCGAACCTCCTGAATCGCTGCGATTTCGACTACCTGCCGCAGTAGTTCTTGAGCAAGCAAGCCAGCCCTCGCCGGTTCATTGAGAGATCGGACATTCCAAGTACCCAATTTCCAATCGTTTACCTTAATCTTTTTCCGTGTTCGTAGCCTAGGTCTTTGCCGATTGATCCGTTCCGTATTTCTAATTTCGTTGTTCGTGGTTGAAGAAAGGTTTCGGTATGCTACCTTGCCAGGGTCGCGATACCTACATACTGCTGATGGGGCTGCCATCTTAGGTGTAGCTGGCGGAATACAGCATTCCATAATTCAGCCGCCCGTTTCGAGTCAGACGCTGTAGTACGCCGCCCCTAATTTGGGGATACAGCCGCGTACGACCCCCTTCCCAGTCAGCATACGACCATAGTTTCCACCGGGGGTTGGTTACCCGATCTCTGCTAAGGTTACTCGTATCCCGGTCGGCACCACGTGGAGGTTGGAATAGGAGTTGTTGGACAGAGGTGAAAAACCACATTAGGGTCTCAAGTTACACGTGTCCAGCCATTTTCCAACCAAGGATACGTACCTTCCTAAAATCCGAACGGATATGATTCCTGTGGCTCCAGTTGCCATAATTGGGACCTTACCGGCTTCAGCTTCAATGGGCGAATTAGTGCGTTTGGTTGATGGGATCGGCACTACTTGCTTCATCAGAGATGCCTCCGGATACTTGTGGCTTTTGCGAAGAATCGACGATCCAGTGTACGACCTTCACCACCCCTAGGCAATCTCCTGCCGATGGCCCGGGACTGTTGGGTAATGTCAGTGGTTACGATCATATTGCGTGCCTTCGGCGATCGCCACGCGCCAACCCGTAGTGTGCGAATGAGACGTGGAGCTCTCAGAAGATACAATTTTTTGGAGCACAAACTTGCTACTTGGATGATAAGGGATTCAGCGAACAAAGAATCTGATTTTGTCAAACCATGCCATGTACAACGATAGGAGTAATAATTACGGAGGCTGCGGAAACAGATTTGTAAAAAAATGATAGGCAAGCCAGCCTCCCAGCGAGTGTCGAGCTACGATACTGGTCAGACTAACTAGTACTTATCGAGATCCTCCGGAAGACACGCTTTTGGGCCAGAAAATCCCTTATTTCACGTTATTTTAATATACATAAAATTTATCATGACAATTGCCATAAACACGTCTGAAAGTAAAACTTTCACTTAAATTTGCTGTTTTGTTGTTGGAGGCTGCATCGTGAGTTATGTCAAACTTGACTGTCTCTTTATTCCTTACGCTTATCTACTGTTTTCATATTTCCAGGATCCAGACAAGAAGGGGAAGTCCAAAACGAAAGAGGGTAAGTAGATTGTTCAATTGTTGCTTTGTGTGTGCTTCAATGTCACAAGTTTATTCATACCTTCCAAATATAAACCGCTTGTGCAACAGATGTTCAAGAATCCCAAACATAGTTTCCTAGCGTACTCTAAAAAAACACCTTAAAAATATTCAAAAGCCAACTTTTTTTGCACGCCTCCTTCTATTCGTGGATGTCGTTATTCTCCAATGTTGTAAGTGTCCCCGAGTTGTTTATTAATTCAGTTTTAAAGTTTAACGCTGCCTTCTGTTATGCACTAGACCATACGAGAAAACATCGTTTTTCTATTTTTGCTTTTAACTCAGTGCATAATCTCCTCCGATCGGGTCATAACAATAAACGTAATTTGTTCTGAACCTACTCTTCAGATCTCCTGGATCCGGCAGTGCTCATTGAGGGCGTACTATTTCGCGCACGCTACCTCGGTTCTACTCAGCTGGTCTGCGAAGGTCAACCTACCAAGTCTACACGCATGATGCAGGCCGAGGAAGCCGTGTCCAGAATTAAGGTAAGCAATCAGCTCCCCCTCGAATATCACCCATCCAGCTCAGATATTTGCGACATAGATGCGCTAACCAAGAAAAAACTCCCACTGTTTATTTTTCTTCCGAAATTGCTCTCGCTTGCGCGCGCTAATCTCGATAACGCTGAAGGCTTTGGTAAGGACGCTAGATTTCAAGCTGTCTTCCCCGCGTTAAGAAGCGCTTATATTCATCTTTTTTATTTTTCTACCCCACAGGCACCGGAAGGGGAATCCCAGCCCAGCACTGAGGTAGACCTGTTTATATCGACCGAGAAAATTATGGTGCTAAACACTGATTTGAAGGAGATCATGATGGATCACGCGCTGCGTACAATTTCATACATTGCTGACATCGGCGATCTCGTGGTGCTGATGGCCCGACGGCGCTTTGTTCCACAGGATGCCAGTGACACTGGGGCAGATCCGGCAGCGGCCCTTACCAGTGCACAACAATCAACCCTCAACAACAACAACAACAGCACAGCCACGGATGGAGTTGGAGGTAGCAGTCCACCGCCGAAAAAATCTATGGCGCGAGGAAATCGGACGCCCAAAATGATCTGCCATGTGTTCGAAAGCGACGAGGCACAGTTCATCGCGCAGTCTATCGGCCAGGCCTTCCAAGTAGCTTATATGGAGTTCCTGAAGGCGAACGGAATTGAGGATCACAGCTTCATGAAGGAAATGGATTACCAGGAGGTATTAAACAGTCAGGAAATTTTCGGTGACGAGCTGGAAATTTTCGCTAAAAAAGAGCTGCAAAAAGAGGTTGTGGTGCCGAAAACAAAGGGCGAAATTCTGGGGGTTGTGATTGTGGAGTCCGGCTGGGGATCGATGCTACCGACGGTTGTGATTGCGAATCTGTCATCATCCGGAGCGGCTGCTCGCTGCGGCCAGCTGAACATCGGGGATCAAATTATCGCCATCAATGGGTTGAGCCTGGTGGGGCTCCCGCTGTCCACCTGTCAGGGATACATCAAGAACACTAAGAATCAGACGGCTGTTAAGTTCACCGTTGTACCGTGCGCTCCGGTTGTGGAGGTCCGAATCAAGCGGCCCAACACTAAATATCAGCTTGGTTTTAGTGTACAGAATGGAGTGGTGGGTAGACTGAGTTACGAGTTTATTGGACTCAAAATTATTATCTTCATCAATATTTCACAGATTTGTAGTCTACTTCGGGGTGGTATAGCCGAGCGAGGCGGAGTTCGCGTTGGTCACCGTATTATAGAAATTAATAGTCAAAGTGTAGTGGCGGTGCCGCATGAAAAAATCGTGAACTTGCTGGCAACATCGGTGGGTGAGGTAAGTATCGAATGCAAAGGTTTTCTCTAACGTCTGTCTTGCAATGAAATATCTTTTTTTTTTTCATAGATTCACATGAAAACCATGCCCACTTCTATGTTCCGGTTGCTCACTGGGCAGGAAAATCCCGTCTACATTTAAGCGGGAATGTGATACAGGCAACGGCATTGAAAATGGATCAGCGATCCGTATAGGCGAATAATTCGGAACGAGTTACATTATAGTCTAGAAGAAGGGGGACATTATCGGAGAAGTTTTCGACGTGTTTGGCTCAGCGTTGACCATTTCTCACCGGATAATGTAAATTGTTAAGCAAAGACGCTTTAATGTCGATACAATAAATTTTTGAAGGCAAACCAATAGAGGACGAAGATGCTAGGTTGTTATATAAATAAATTAAAATATTCTATAAACTTAAAACAAGAAAGGAACTTTGCAAAATCTACCATTGCGACGAGTGGATTTCAAAGGGCAAGCTCCTCGGTGGATCAAAATTTCAAAACCAATGCAATGATCAAACTCAGCTTGAAACATCACGTTTTGAGGCCTAACCACTAAACTAAAATTGCTATACACGCGCTCTAACGCAAACCACGAACAAAACAACTCACTGAACGCATTTATCTTCCAAGCCACATTTAGCAATGGACTGCATAGTTTTGCGCCAAAACTACTAAATACTCTTTACAAGCAAAAATGCCTAACTGTAGTCATCAAATTTCGGCACACAGATACACACCATAGCAATCTGAATCACATCTCTAATATCTCTCAAATAGCAACAGAGTAACTTTGATAACAAACAGGAAACAAGAGTTCACGGTATAGGGCAGAACAGAATCAATCGGAGAACAAAATGTAAACAAAGAAGTATTTATTCTTAGTAAAGTAATATAAATACGTATCGCGCAGCGGTGCCTGCAGCCCGCAGGAGCATATTTAACAGGGACAAACAAGTACGCTAGAAACGGCAGATTCATACTGTCGAGACTCTCGTTTTCTTTTTTCGGTGTAAAATCACCTGTTACTAAAACAAAATAGTGGCGAGCAAGCGAATAAAGGAATAATAGTGGATGGCAATTTAAAGAGAAACTACAATGTATGTTATACAAACAAACAAAAACCAATGAAAAAAGCAAACTGAAAGAATAAATATTTAATGTGATAATAAGCAAGTAATCATCCCAAAACAATCAGCAGCAAGAAAAAAAAGGTTGTTGAGAAAAAAAAAACAATATTGAACGAAAACAAATCGCTATAAAGTCGAAGCAATCATTCTGGCTTTCGTGTTGAATAATGATGAAAGAAAGTCCTTTGTTAACGCATAGGACTACGTTTGAGAGACGATGTTGGTCCAACATGCCACTCGTCGTCTGTACGCTTTCAGTGTCGGGAGAGCTAGCAGTCTCGTCAGGAGGGAACTACTAGATTATTAAATTAATTTATTGAGTTCAATCCAACATTCGAGGTTCTAATGCAAAAATCGGCCAAACAAGTGCTACGACGAAGACCAACAGTAGTACTATTATTAAGCGTGATTCTCTTTGGAATCCAAAGGTTCCTTGGAAATATCTGATATATTCTTTCTCAAGGACAATATTCGACGTGTCAAAAAAAACTCTAAATTGTTCAATGGGCAGCTGAATTCGTGAAATGTGCCGCTGCGTTGCAGCGTAGGGTTAGCACTTTCGAGGCCAAACGTTTAGTAAATTTTATTCTTATCATAAAGAGTTGGTGGGAAGAATTCGCGCTGCCCAGAAGATAACCAGGTTGAAGAGGTTACACGGAATGTGTCATCGCGAGCAGGATGAAGTTTTGAATCCATTAGTGGAGCTTATTCCAATCAATAAGTCGTATATGCAGGTATTATTTGAAATTTATTGAATAATCTCAATGACTCATTCAATCTCTTACAGATATTCCAAAAAGCGTTTATTATGTGACAATAATGAAGTAGGGATTTGAAAGCTAATACGTAACGACAGCAAAATTAAATCAAGACGCTCTCGAAAATTTGTTTTCAGCAGTGCGGACACGAGGTGGGGGAAATGATCATCCCATGGCAGTGAAATTTTTGCAGCGATTGAGAGTGATCATTCTTGGTAAAAATTGCAGTTTGTTTCGTCAGGTCAGGTTCTCTGAAGAGGAGTTTTTAATGATGGAAGTTCAAGACAAAATGATGGGTAGATCAATCGAATACTTTGGAACAAGTGGGCTCTCGACGGACAGTTTCTGCCACTATTACGATGCTGGTAGGCGCGTTTATGACAGGAGAAGAACAATGGTTATTGTTCATTTTGGCTTCCGTTTTAACCAGCCAATTTTAAACCATTCTGGGCAGTAATCAATTTTATTTTTTATCTGGTAAATCAGCGTTTGATCCGCGCATTATGTACGCCCAATAACGACACAAAAGTGGCGATGATCGTGTCGGTTTTGTTAACGGTTTTCGCGAGAGAACTTGATTTCTTAAAAGATGAATGAGTAAACCTTCTCGCACAGCTGATGCATATGATGCAGCAGCAACAGTTGCAGTACCAGAAGCAGTTGAATCCGCTTCTTCTCTGGCAACAGCAAAATGAACAGCGGTTAGAAGAACGATTCCTTCAGAGCGAAGATCGACAACAAGCGTTATTCCATAATATAGCGTCATCAATTAACGTGCAAGTTCCACCTTTAACCCTTAACAAATTTTGGACTCTCTTGCGGGAATTACTTAAGAGTTCCACTATGAGGCAGAAAGTAATTCAACATTCGCTTGATGGTATTCGCGGTATGACGACCTATTTGAAAAGGATTCTTCTCATTTAGGTGGAACACTGGTAGAAGGTAGAACGGTAGAAAAGTTAAAGGGACTTTTTGGTGCCAAAAAATCTGTTATCAGCCGACGGTACAGATGTCTCCAAGTTTCCACAAACTCAACTGAAGAACACATTGTCTTCGTTTTCCGGGTTAATAAATTCTGTGGCCAGTTCGAACTAGGGAAACTCTCTGAAGTGCCTGATATATGTATGTGAACGTAAACCTGAAAGTGATGCCGAATTACGAACTAAAATCTAACAACGAGACTTCTTACCAGAATCGGGGAATGGGGCAATGATTGAGTCTACTTCTAATTTTGGTCACTTTAATGCAGAAATCGCGAGAAAGCGAGGGAAGTATCCTGTGACCAGCAAAGTGGTTACAGTAAATCCATGCAGATGAGGAAAATCGAAGATTTGTTTCTGTTTCGTTCCCTGGAGTTGAAATACAACTGCAGCTTGATACAGCGTCCGACATAACAGTAATCAGCAAGAAGATTTGGCAGAAGAGAGGAAATTCCAGTGTTGGTTCCAGCTACAGTGAAAACGAAGATAGCTTCGGGGAGTGTTTTGACACTTGTTTGGTGAAATTTGTTGTTAAATGAGCATAACGAAGATATCAAAAAAGCAGTGATTCGAGTAACTGATAAACAATTGCAACTCCTCGGATCTGATTTAGTAGACAGTTTTGATTTTTGGTCCATGCCGATGACACATTTTGCTGTCAGCTATCTCGTGTGTCTGGCGGGTCTGATCAAAAGCATCAGTAAAATTGGTATCCTCAATGCCTGGGAGTCAATCTACATTGCGACGTCTAAACAACCATTGATAAACGATGACGATACGCCGATCAACTCATTTCTCTTCAACTTGACAACGGGGACCCAGCTCACTCTCTTCGACGCGTGCGATACAACGTGCGAGAATTTCAACCAGTTGGACATGGGATCTCGCCCTGTCGGTGCGCAGTGTGTAGCCCGAAACCGGTACACGAAAGGTACCTAATTTTTATATTATCCTTTTATATCTGTAAGAGCAATAACTGTCTTGCCTGATCACTCGTCGTGTTCCGTTTGTGTTCGCGATTATTGTGCTAGTTCTTATGTTCCCGTAAGTCATTTTAAAGTGACCTCGTGTGTCTATGTCTACTGACTTCCTGTAGAAAACATTTTCGAAGGTGTTCAGTGATGAACGTGGCTTGTGTAATAAAACCAAAATAAAAACGGGACTGAAAGACCAGTGTAAACCAGTTTTCTGTTCTGCCGAGCTCGAATCAGGAACTCGATCGTTTAGAGCGACTGAATATTATTTCGCCAGTGGATTGTTGCGAATGAGCCGTATCGATAGATGTAGTACGTGAAGCGAACGGATTGATTAGAATTTACGGAGATTATTCGGCGGGCTTAAAATGCTCCTTGCAGCCTCATCAATACCCGCTACCTCTTCCGGAGGATATTTTTGCCAAACTGGCTAGCTGTACAGTATTCAGTCAGATTGATCTCCGACGCGTTTCTGCAAGCGGAGGTTGATGAAGCAAGCCGTGGGTTGTTAACTGTAAATACCCACCGTGGATTGTAACACTACAATTGTCTCTCGCCGGGTGTGAAGATCGCTCCAGAAGCATTCCAACAATCCATCGACACAATACTTGCCAGACTCAAGGGAACATCCGCGTCCACGGACGACGGTCTTTCGGTATGTTAGAGATGGTAACGCAACCCATCGAGCCGGACCTCAAGCGATTCCAAGCTGTACATAATTCGCTCAGTTTGGTGGATGGTTATATCCTGTTTGAAGGACGACTCGTAATCCCGGTGCAATATCGAAAACAATGTTTAAAACAATTACATTTGGGTCATCCTGGGATTCAAAGGATGAAGGCACTCTTCAGAAGCTATGGGTCCTCACTAGACGAAGAAGTAAGTGCCTTCGGCAAGACTTGTCAGTATTGTTGTTGATTTCACTGGTCTTGTCAATAGTGAATATCATCTTATCGCCGTCGCCAGTTTCTCAATATGGCCTGAGATGATACAAACTCGACGTATCACTTCTCACGCTACCACCAACATACTACGGGGAATACTTGCTCTCTTGGGAATACCCGAAATCTTAGTGTCAGCTAATGGAACTCAGTTCTTCAGCGCTGATTTAAAAGAGAAATCTTACTTTTTGCAACCTTGATCCCCCTTGATGAGTATTTTGCGTATCAGCTTTGGACCACACGGCTCTCGTCTTGATTTTGAGCTGTTGTCAAAATCAACCACGAGCTCATGGACGAACGGTAGTTTTGCTATATGGCTTGAAGCCTGGAGTTTGTCTAAACCTAGTCCAACCCCGCAAGGTTCGCTTCCAACTCCGGCAACGCCAACACCATTCGAAACACTGCCATCGTCATCTGGAACATTGCAAGGCTCTACACCAAAACAATCATCAACCACTCCGCGGCTTGATCAGCTGTGCAGTCATGTATCAACCCCGTTGTTATCTGTTCAGTCTCCAACAACATCAACGTCTACCTCGTCCGCTTCAACCGAATTTGAATAAGCAGTTGAGGCAGATCCAGTGGTACCAATTCCTGGGCAATCTTCTAGGGATACCCGGCCGTCGACATGATTTGATCCGTACGACCTTTATGAGTGGAAGTGACGACTGTAGTTGTTGGAGTGCCCCCCGTTTGAGAGTGCGCTCTCCACGACGCTGAGCTCTCGAAAGACAGTTTCTGTCACTATGACGATGCTAGTAGGCACATATATGACAAGAGAAGAACAATGCTGGAGTACTTTGTGATAAAGTCGTATGTCTAAACGTAAACAAAACGAATGAAAGTTATATCCCTTGTACTTCACAAGCACAAATCATCTCTCACTCATTTTGTTTACGTTCAGACATACGACCTTATCACGAAGTACTCCAGAACGGTTATTGTTAATTTTTGGCTTCCTTTTTAATCAGTCGTCGAGTCACGTTATTTTAGGCAGTAATAAATGTTAATTTTATTAATTTTGAATGATCACATTTATTAATTTTAAATGATCGCTGATAGGCGTTATGTTTCGTTTATCGTATTTTTTCGACTTTTCGGGTTAGATGAGCCGAAGAACAAATGACAATGACAGCTCCTTTTGAGCTTAAAGCAAAACTGGCAGTATGCGACGTGCTCGAAAATTGTTCGAATTGAGCTGCACAATGCCACCCTGTATTGTTTACGCCCTATAGCAACATAAAAGTTATGATTGAAACCGAAACGAAAAAACGAAAGCTAACCACTGAAGAGGACTGATTCGAGTATGTAGTTGTTGCTATCACTAGAAAGTTCCGAGTCAAATATCCTTATTTTGGTGATAACTTCACCAACTTTATTCACTTACCTACTTATGCGTACCATAGTAGTTATGTGAATCATCTATCTTTAGGTGGGTTGACTAACACAGGCACGAACAGACTAAAGCGTTTGAAAGTTTGTTTAAAGGCAATCATATGGATAGCATTTTCAGAGAAGAAGGCGTAGAAGAAAAATTAAGCGATGCTCTAAGGGGTAATATCGACCAAATGCTAAAAAAGGCTTTTTCATTATTTTTTGAAAGGACATTTGAGATGTAAGGTATATAAATAATATATCATTGGATTAAGCAACTCATGGAGAATAGAAAAAAAGTTATTGCTATTTTTTACAAAATGGCGGCTGTGCAGCGATTGCCGTAAACCGCTTTTTTCTCTGCGGCGAGCAGTAGAAGTCGTGCCCAATTCCATCTATAATCAAAACGTTTTTTTTTTTCACTATCTACATAAGTGTCCCCAGTGAAGTTCACATGATTATATTTTTAGATTTTTGCTTCGCAATGGCAACGGTTTGCAAAAAAAACCTTTTTCGACAAAAAAAGTCGACTTTAATTTTTTATAACTTTTGTTGTTAATCAATCGCCAAAATCGTGTGTACTTTACTAGACAATCTAATGAAGAAGCTACAGTTAATATTTCAAGTCAATCGGATGTAAACTTTTTCAGTTTTACTGCTCGCCGATTTTAAAAACATGGTTTTGAGAAAAACGCGTTTAAAGTTTCAAAATGCTATAAACCTTAAGAATCGCAATAATAAAGCCCCTAATATATTTCTTACCTTCAGTCAGCTATCCCTGCGCCGTCTTGGGCTTTATTTTCCTTTTCTTCCTTTTTTTATCTGATGTAAGGTTGCGCCTAGCCTCTTTCGCGATATGAGACATGCGATGCTCAGCGACCTCGACGCGGTTGGCGTCCGATCCCACGCAAAACTCGAACTTGTCACTCATATTAAAGTACTTCTCGAATATAACTCATAGTGAAAAGTATGGAAAAACTCAAACAAAGAACGTACACAACGAGAACGGCTGATCGACTAAACAAAAGGAAATTGTACGTAAACACGTGCTGGAGAAACGCTATAACAGTCGAGACTTTATGCAGCGACCTCTATACTTCAAATTTGAAACACGATATCGATCATAGGTAACTTCTAATAGTTAACAAAATAACTAAATTCTAGGATAGTTTTAGTATGATTTCAGCCAATTAACAATAACAAGAACCAAATATTTTGGTGGATATTACCCCTTGATTCGTTGTTTTTGGAGTCTGAGATCACGCTTAGTTCTTCTTGATTTGTAATTGTTTTCGCGAGCGATGACAAAACACAGGAAGTCACGATCCCAAAAAGCATGAGTTCTTACTGACATAAGTTTCGAGGAAATAATGAAAACAAACCATTGAAAGATCGCTTTGAAAGGTAATTCAAGTATGAATGTGTACAGCAAATATACATCTATTCAATAAAATAAACAAAATCGTATTTAAAAATTTAAACCAGTCCACATAAGCACTGATGATGACTGTATGTCACAGTCGAAATACGCATTTGTAGAGTAGAGTAGAGTAGAGTCTAACGGAAACTTATAATTCTTTCTTCTGATTTCCTAAAATCTTATTTTTTCTAGTGACAAAATAAATTGGCATAAAAAAGTAGATTTTATTTTGATCAAATCTCGCGTAATTTTTCAAAGGGACCTAAGTAACAATGACAGATTCTCTCATCTCTCACTGTGTTTCGTTAATTACGTCGTCATTATATATATTTTCTAAGCTTTCTTCCCCTTAATCGAGAGATAGTAATACTGTCTTGCTTACTATGCATTGAATGTTATGAAATATGAAAAAAAAAAACATTATTATTGGCTAAAAAAAAAGTAAACAAAGAGAGTCTTTCAATGTTAGATAAGTCGCTTTGAAAAATTACGCGAGAAATGGTGTTTATTAAAATCCGAAACGAACTATTCTTAGGGTGAAATGTATAAAAGCACAGAACGCCAATTCTCGCCAAACATGTGAAAAGGGCCCATGTGCCATATGTAAACAAGCCAAATTTTCTCGTTTTATGATCAATACAAGCGAAATCTGCTCTTACCAATAAGATTTATTGAAAAAAGAATTTACTCTCAATCAAACAATCTTATTTGTACGAGTAGATTAAGCTTGTATTCATTGAAAAACGTGAAATTGTGGCTTGTTTACATATGGCACTTGGGCCCTTTTCACATGTTCAGCGAGAATTGATACATTATCAAAAACAACGATTTTTTCCCTCAGTGTATTTCCCTTTCACGTGGCTCTCCAGTGCAAGCGCTTGACACTGTGCGGGCAACCTTCCGTACATTCGCGAACCATGGTTTTATCAAAATGGAGCATACACGCGAGGTGAATGCATTTTTCGTTCGTTAACCCCTTCCGTGAGTTCAGGTCAAGC
This sequence comes from Wyeomyia smithii, assembly GCF_029784165.1. NCBI lineage: Eukaryota > Metazoa > Arthropoda > Insecta > Diptera > Culicidae > Wyeomyia > Wyeomyia smithii. Next base: position 53,169,752 of record NC_073694.1, read on the forward strand.
ATATTCACAAAACAGTACTTATTCAAAGAGTCTATCTTGAATTTTGAGATAATAAGCTAAAAACAAATATTCAAAACTTTCAATTCGGGTTATTCGCGTTGAAAGAGATTTTGAAGGCTGTTCGCACCTACGTTAACTCTCATATGCAATTGTCAAAATGTGCGTGATGACAAAAGCAAAAATATTTCCTTCCTTCTTTTTCGCATGCATAAACCAAACAAATATCAGCAACACCGTCAACGCGAATTACGGTTAACAATATTTTTAAATTCCGTTCGCGTACCGTTGTTATAAAACACATATGGCTATCGGGCGCGCGTTTGGTTTGTCAAACTCATGCGCTGAGCGGAGAGGGCGTACCAAATCACTTGAGAGAATCGCATCTCGTCGTCCCGGTCTCGCTCCGCTCCACTCCACTCCACTCCGCTCCGCTCCCGGTTAGTTCTTACACCCATACCTACACCATTATGTGTCTAGTCGATCAAAGTTGCCAAAGCTGGCTCGGTCGGGTAGTTTAGGAGCTCAATATTCGGTTTCTCACAGCCACCGCAGCACAGCTTAAAACCTCATGAAAACTTACCTATTATACTCTCCTTATTCGACGACTACTCGCTCGAGTCGTGCTGATAGTCAGTCAAGTCTGTCAGTCAGTACAGTGTGAAGTGGGTAGCAGAATTTGATACTAAATTTGTCTAGTTGTTAGTTGGCTGGCAGCACCGTGACGGAACTGTTATTTGTTTTAAAGTGCAACATTTAGGTTTTCGGGTGATAAGCAAAGCAAGAAGTGTGTTCATTTTGTTTAAACTAATTACGGCGAGCAGTCAATGCTAATGGTGAACGTCGCAGGGCTGAAGGAGAAAATGCTTCGGTTCCAAATACCGACCGAACTGAAGGACGATCTTGTGTACTGTCAGCGATCCCTGCGTCATTTCGTTAAAGTGCACCAGGTAATTTAAAGAGAATGGCTTTATAGCCAAACATGCGTATAAGGAACAATAATTGGAATTAACTTTTTTTTATTACGATGAACTCGAGTTCACGGTCACATTATCGGCTGCTGCAGCATGACCGAAAAGTCGATTTGTTAGTAACTATTTCCGGTTGGGCATGCTGCTCACAGTTCTTGTGGTGCAAACTTTACTGCCATGTTGATTAGCTAGATCCTTCCGAGATAAGATTATCACATTTCTAATCTAATATCTTATTGCTAGTACTGAGGAATCAATACGGCTTTGTCTGTTTGTTTGCAACGTATGGCAAAATCACGCACTGCTGTATGTAAATCATTCATAAATAAAAATTGCTGAAACGGTACGTGTTTGATTTTGTTTCTTTCAGCTGTTGGCCGCAAAATTATCCAATGGATTGAATCAGAGTCAGGTGAGAGGGTGCACATTTTTGTTGCTTGCTCCGGTAAAAATTATATTCAGTACACTGAATTGATTTGCAGAATCTATCTCCATCGAAAGTGATACCATAATTAGGCTGTTTTTAAACTGTACGTTAGCCTGTTGATCATAAAAAACACTGTTGTTGATCATAAAAAACACGAGTTGAGTTCCAGCAGAAGATTGAAATTAGGGCTAAGCTATTTTGTTTTGCAACTTACGTAGTTGCTAAACGAGAAACGTCACTCACACTCGACGATGGATTCTGCAAACCCGCACAGCCACAATTCAAGAAGCATTCTTTGTACTGTTACTGTTACTGACCTCCGTCTTACTAATCCGCACAGACTAATAAGCTGAAAGGTTACCTGCGTGAACTGGAAGCGGAAATAGTTGAAATTGGCAACGAGCAGCGACCGCTGGTTAAGGAACTGGACCTGTCAATTCGAAGTTATCTAAAGCAGCTGGCCACTTCGGAGCTGCTGGAGGACGACTGGGAAATTGCGTACGGGTACGTAACCCGGGCACTGTCCGTGCACTATGAGATGTCCTTCAACACCAAGTACACGCCCCGGAATGTCACCGAACGGCTGAACGAAGCCCAGCTGGTGCATAAGTATGAGTAAGTAGAATTAATGTTTTTACTGTTTCGTTTTTTTTTTTAAACCGGTGATAAATGTTTTAAAGTCATCTTAAGTCTGGTAGGAAATAATGTTATTAGTTATTGTAAACATTTGGAAAATTATTTTTAGTTTTCAGATTTAAATTTAAACAGCAATCATAGCTTATGTATAACTTTTACATTTTCTTTGTTATGTCTTCATTGTGCCATTTTGAGACGACCGTGAATGTTTACTTCTTGTACCTATTTCGATAAAATCTGCAGTTAACTTAGCCTTCCATTATTTTGATCTTAGCTTTTGGGCCGAAAAGCGAACAAGAAATTAGCCTTTTCTAGCGCATGATATGAATTAAAAACAAATAATAATCAAGATGAAACGCAATTGCCACACAATGAAATCACATTTGATAAAAATCTTAAAACGCACCATTTACAAAAAGTTTTGTAGAGTGAACTTTACTGCCATCAGCAAGATCATTTGTTTTTTACTCATGGCTCATTCTTATCTTATTCTAACAGGCTCGCCTCCTTCGACGATCCACGGCCAAAGAAGGAAAAGGATGAGTCTCGTAGCAGCACCAGTTCCTCGATCTCGCCAACCACGATCTACCAGAACAATCAGAAGCAGATCTCTTTGCTGAAACCGAAAGAGGAACGCGTCGCTTCGCGAAGCTCTTCCAGTGCCACCCAGCCACCCTTCAGCAATATTACGTTCTCCAACGCCAAAAGTCTCGTCAATGAGGCCGCCCTCAATCAGATAACCCCGGAATTGATCGTCGTACCGAAGAAACTAATCCGCGCGTTACCGCCCCCACTTTCGGAAGCGCTGCCACGTCCGATCGCCACTAAAGCACCCCCAAAAGAGCTACAAATCAAGTCTGAAACCGACTACGAACCTCAGGAACTGCCGGCAACGGTAGCCATCGAAAAAAGTCGCCTTAATTTGCGGCAGGCGTTGAACAAGGCAAAAAACAGCAGCCTGAGCATGAGCCAACCGGCCGAAGCCTCGAAACCTACTGCCATGGTATTCACACGCCAGACAAAAGCCATCACTAAGACCAAGAGTGATCCACTGCCGAGCAAGCGTCTCTCCGTCGGTGGCTCATCGGATTCATCGCCAAACTCTCGCTCTTCCACTCCAATTTCCGCTAAGGCTTCCGATGATTCCGTTGATCGTGCTCCCAATCCGATCGAAGAATATATCGAACCCCAGCCAAATGACATCTACGAGCTGGAACAGCCGGTATTCCTAAAGTTTTTCGGACTCTTGACACTGGAGGAAAGCAAAGCACTTGCCACAAGAAAAACCGAGCGTAAACGACGCAGCTGCAACAGCACGGAACGGAAGGATTTTCATTACGGTAAGATCGACTATTACGAGCAGCAGATGCACCACATTACCCGTCGGAGAAACAAACGCCCCATCCTGTATTCCCCTCCGGCAACTCGTGGGGTGAAAAAACGAGAGCATTTCGAAAATATAGCGTCCAGCACCGGTGCTGGTACCATCCGTTCCGGTTCCGGATCGTCAGGGTCATCGTCGGCTTCCTCAACAACAGCGGCACCAGCATCGACAGCTCGAGTCGGCGACAAGCTTGTATTAACCGAGCTCGAGAATAAAATCTGCATTGTTTGTAGTAAATCAGGTTAGTAATATTATTACCAGAACGGAAACTGTAGCTTATTCTTAAACAAAAATTCTTTGGCAGGTTCTTCTGACACTCTCAGTGCCTGTGTGTACTGTTGTAACATTTATCATCTGCGCTGCCACAGTAACAGCATTTTCAACCCGCAGCTACTGCGCCAGAGGGACAACATATGTCCGGTATGCCTCCAGAAGAAACAACAAGCGACCGTTGCTCAGCAGAACCAACAGCGGGGTAAATTTCAACATAACTAGTTTTTTTTTTTCATTCACGGAACGCCCGTAATAGTTTGTTATTCGCGTAGCGAATCGACAGTAGTGAACGTTCCCGGTTAGGTTTATTGTACAGTTTCATACTATCCTAGACACTTTGATTTCGATACAACTGCATAGTGCGTCACCGATAGTTAGGTGACTCACATCTGTTACTATATTATCATTTCCTCCATTTTTTTGTTTTTCGTTTGGCTTTCGTTTGTTTTCCTTTTCCTCTCCCCCTTGTACATAAACCCCATCCTACTTATAATTTATCCCTTGCACATCATAGACCAAGTACTTCGCAAACGTCTGCTACGACGCAACGCTCTGCAGAGGGCACGCAACGATCAGCTCCAGCAGAGGAAACAAACCATGGAAGAATTGTACCAGTTGAAACAAACGGCGCGACAGCGGTTGGTGGACCAGGAAAAGCAAACGCTGGATCAGATTTCCAGCTTGCTGAACTGCTTAAGTTCCTTAAGGCATCATGAACAATAGAATAGAAAAGCACACCACATGATGTGGTGCGATTTAGCGCAACTCAAGTACAACGCTACGGCACCGATCTTCCACATACTTTTTTTATTGCACATTTATTTTTTTCTGCATTATTATACATTGTTAGTTGTATTAGTTCTATATTTATTCATTATCATTAACTGTTCATTGAACAACCCGCCGGCTCTGGCATGCGGAAGTGGTTCTTTCGCTGAAATTATTACTCCATGCGAAATTTGAAATGTCGGTAATTGTGTCAGGACAATTTATGCAAATATATACTACGAACATGTGTCGCTCGTTAAATTTGGCGTTTGCTGTTTGATGACCACGTCTCTAGTTTGTTGTCGAAAGTAGACGTACAAACAATTTATTTTTTTGTTGTGTTTAATTTTCTGTTTGTACGACTACTTTCGCTTCCGAGTGCTCGAGAAACTTCTGATGACACTGATGACCAAGATCTTTGTTGAAGACTCTACTGGCACGAAGCTTTTGACCTTCTCTACCTCCTCTTCGGCTTCGTCCTTCTAACATTAACTGGGTGATTTGCTGCTTTAGACAACGATGCAGGATTCTAAAATGGATCACACCAAAAATATGTTATCTTGAACATGAAACAGAGCTATGCTCAACTGATCTAAATATCTACCACGTCTCGAACCTGCGTCGCTATAGGTAGAGGCTGACGAGAAACAGTTTGGTTAAACAAGATAAGCTCCTGAGTACGATAGAAAAGTACAACTAAGTTTTAGGCCCACCATACGTAAGATCAGTCGCTCATCGCTGTTCGCAGTAAATATACCTAACCATCCGGAAGTGGTAAAGAAACATGATTGACGAATAACACGAAAAAATAATTGTCCAAGATTGATACTTTGCGGTACTCCAGAGACATTCTAGAACTAGCATTGGCCGATACCGTATCGATATTTTCGGTGCCGATGCCTTGAGGCCTGAATATCGCCTTTTTATCGATGTAAGCAGCGTCGATATCAAGCTGGATCGATACTTTCGCCCTGATACTCTACCTTATCAAACAGTCCCAAGCCGTGGTGTGGCCTTTGCTGTGTGTAAGAGTCGTCTCCATTCCACTCGGTCCATGGCTGCAGTTCGCCAACTCTGCAGTCTGCGTAGGACCCGCAGGTCGTCTTCCACCTAACCGATCCACCTTGCCCGCTATGCACCAGGCCTTGTCCCTGACGGATTGGTTTCAAGAACCATCTATACCAGGCTATCGTCCGACATCCTTACAACATGCCCAACCCACCGCAACCTGCCAATCTTAGCGGTGTGGACGATAGATGGTTCCCCAAGCAGCTCCTGCAGTTCGTGGTTCATTCGCCTTCTCCACACTCCGTTCTCCATCTGCAGTCCACCGAAAATGGTACGAACACTTTCCGCTCGAAGACCGCAAGGGCGCATTGGTCCTCTAAAAGCATAGTCTATGTCTCATGCCCGTAGAGGACTACCGGTCTGATCAGCGTCTTGTAGACGGCTAACTTGGTGCGGCGACGAATTCTACTCGATCGGAGCGTCCTCCGGAGACCAAAGTATGCTCGATTTCCTGCCATAATCCGCCGTTGAATTTCTCTGCTGGTATCGTTGTCGACAGTCATCAGACCAGATATTATGCATTAAAATGAAAATTGGAGTTATCGACTAGCGACATTCGATTTTACTCTCATACCGTACATTATACTTAACGTCGGAAGTAGTGCGCTGTATAGCGCATCTGATTTGCTATACAGCGCATTACATCCAACGTTAGGTATAATGTACGGTATGAGAGAAAAAACCGAATGTCGCTAGTCGACAACTCCAATTTTCAACTTAATGCATAATACACGAACTCATCGACCACCTCGAGTTCATCACCACCAACTTGAACTCGAGGTGGGAGGTTAGCACTGTCTTCTCGTGAACCCCTTCCTTTCATATGCTTCGTCTTCGATGCGTTGATGACCAGCCCAATCCGTTTGGCTTCGGCATTTAGTCCGATGTACGTATCCACCATCTCCACAAAGGTCCGAGCTACAATGTCGATATCGTCGGCGAAACCAAACAGTTGAACTGACTTTTGAAATATCGTGCCACTCGTGTTAATCCCCGCTCTTTTAATGACACCTTCCAGGGCAATGTTAAACAGTGTAGGCACGAGAGACCATCACCTTGCCATAGACCTCTTCAGGTTTCGAAAGGACTCTACAGTGCCCCCGATACTCGAACTACACACATCACTCGATCCACCGCCGCTTTGACCAACCGCGTAAGTGTGTCTGGGAATCCTGCCATAGCTGGTCTCGATCGATTGTGTCGTACGCCGATTTGAAATCGAAAAATAAATGATGTATGGGCACGTTGTTTTCGAGGCATTTCTGCATAACCTGCCGAACCGTGAATATCTGAGCCGTGGTGGCGCGGGCACCCATGAATCCCGCCTGGTAGTGCCTCATGAACTGCTTCGCAAATGGTAATAGTCGACGGCAGATATTTATCGCCCCGATATTTTCTCGATACTGGAGAGAAACTATATAATCGGAAATTATAGTTGATTCCTTCAAATTGTCTAGCGGAAAAACCTTGTAGAAATGCGCCTATACGACCAATCGTGTTAATGTTTTCTACAGCACGGAAATTTGATTTGCGCACTTTTTGTGAAAGACACCAACACGATACCTGCGCACTTCTAATGCGGTTTTCATGCCTCTTGCGAAAAAAAATCTCCCGCAATTAAGGTGAATCGGGACGTGGTCGCGATCAACTCGAATTTTGCAATCTAATTTTTTCTTGATTTATGAAGACTACGTACATGAAACTTTGATCAATTGTTTTCACAACTGTTGCATGCCTAAAGTAGCAATTTGAGTGCTGTTAATTTAGTGGAAGCCGAATTTTTTACGATCAAAATACATAAGTAAAAGAACTCTAACCTCAAAATTGTATAGGAAAAGGCCACAATCCCGTTTCACCTTAACAATACTGTCTATGAAGAGCAAAAAAGGAAGCTATGAAAATGCAGCATCGTAACAGTCTTTGACTCTAGCAGTGCGTTATGTCAACGGATCAGTGCTGCACACTTAATCAAAAAAAAAAAGTTCGGTATTTTTTTACAATAACCCATCGGTAAAGTGTAATAATACCAGGTATTCCTGCAAAAAAGCATCAAATTAACAACTGTTCTGTAAGTTCTGTAAGTTTTACCATAATTTAGTTAATTTTTACCGAAATATTTGCTTAATTTTCCATTCTCCGGAATCTGTATAACTTTTTACAGAACAATCTGGAAAAATGCAAAATTGTGAATGTAATGGCTATTTTTCTCATACGTGCAACCGTGCAAGACGCGAATATTTTCTACTGGTGCTGCTGATTTGTTTTAATTGTTGTTGCGAGTAGAACTTAGGATATTTATAATTTGGAAAGTGTTTATGGTTAATTACTGAAACAGGATGTACGAGTCGCTAACATTTTTCGTAAGTAATCTGGTTAGTTTAGTTTGATTTTAGACGGTACCGGCAGGCTCGTTTATAACCGGCTTCTTCTGCCACCGGTATTTTTTACAGGTGCGTTCGGTATTTTTGTTCATTTTTACAGTTTCTTTCGGTTAATTTTACTGGCTGCTCGGTTTGGAACATTACCAAAAAGCTGCGAAAATTACCGAATACTCAGTTGGTGGTTACACAAACTGTTCGGTAATTTTCGGAAACACCGAAGAGTTCACCGAACGTTCAGCTGTTGAGATTCCGGTAAAATTTTACCGAATTCGGTGTTTCATTTTAAGTGTGACCTGTCGAAATTTCATTCATGAATTGAATTTCGAACGTCTCGTAAAATGGTCTACACAGAAAAATAAAAACACACAAATATGCGTATTTTTGACGCAAATCAGCCCTTCTGTGCGGGACGGTAAATACTTTCAGGTCAAATTTTATCTACTTTTGAGTACCTGCACGGAAGTCATCATTTAGGTCAAGTTGAAGGTACCTTGAATCATCAATATCAACATCAAAAATTCCATACAAATTTTTACCCAAAATTAGGCATTTGGATTTTATTAAGCTGTTGCGTTGTTTTCACCAACTTTTATGCGTATTACACTAAGGTCGCTTTATACGCGTTTTTCAAACGGTTTTTTACGCGGCTTTTTTACGCGGATTCCGGAATTCACGCGGTTTTTTTACGCGGATTCCGGAATTTACGCGTTTTTTTTACGCGGCACGTATCCCCCGCGTGAAAAGCAACTTTAGTGTATTTACCTAAATTAGTGAAAACATTCAGGTTTACGTAGATTAACGTTGTTTTTACGTGTTCGCTTGGTAATATTTTTTTGTGTGTATCTCTTTTAAAGGGCCTTTGTTTGTTGGTTGACATTGATGACGTACACTCTAAAGCCTGTAGTACACTTTTTGACCGAGCGTCAAATATTTGTCACGTTTTGACAGATAAAAATTTGGTCAAAGATAATTATTTGTCTCTCTCCAATTTTAACATGGGGCAAACACGGGCAAACAACAACCATGATGTCAAAAAAATTTGACCATTATGTCAGAAGGTCAAATATTTGACCATTAGACAAAGAGTGTACTACAGGCTTTTGTTTAATGGTCAAATATTTGACCTTCTGACATAATGGTCAAATTTATTTGGCATCATGGTTGTTGTTTGCCCGTGTTTGCTCCATGTCAAAATTGGAGAAGGACAATTATCTTTGACCAAAATTTTTATCTGTCAAAAAGTGCCAAATATTTGACGCTTGGTCAAACAGTGTAATACAGGCTTAAAGGCTGTACTCGCGTTGACGGTGTTGCTGATATTTGTTTGGTTTTTGCGCGCGAAAAAGAAGGAAGGAAATATTTTTGCTTTTGTCATCACGCACATGTTAACTTATGTTAACATATTAGAGTTAACATAAGTGCGAACAGCCTCCAAAATCTTTTTCAACGCGAATAATCCGAATTACACTCTTTGACCAAGCGTAAAATATTTGTCACTGTTTGACAGATAAAAGTTTGGTCAAAGATAATTGTTTGTCACTCTCCAATTTTAACATGGGGCAAACAACAACCACAGACTAACAGACGTAACACTGGAACCTAGCTCCATCGCCACAAAAAACGTTCATTTCAAATTTTCAATCGAATAACAGTCAACGCGCGAGAACGTCGTCTGGGGCGCTGTCATGCAATCTCAAACATATTTTGTAGTTCCCCATTTGACACATGCAGTAACGCTGGCGCTGATGTCGAAATACATGGCGCAGCGCGAACAAGACAGCAGATGGTGCTAGTGTTATTAAAGTAAAGTACTGGAATCATCCAAACGATGATTTTATTGAAAATTTGTTCGACGTGTTATGTCTGTTAGTCTGTGCAACAACCATGATGCCGAATAAATTCGACCATTATGTCAAAAGGTCAAATATTTGACCATTGGTCGAAGAGTGTAATACAAGCTTATGAAAATATTACCAAGCGAATACGCAAAAACAGCATACATTCACATAAGCCTGAATCACAGACTAACAGACGTAACACTGGAACCTAGCTCCATTGCCACAAAAAAACGATCATTTCATATTTCTAATCGAATAACAGTCGTCGCGCGAAAACGCCGCCTGAGGCGCTGTGATGCAATCTCATACAAATTTTGTGGTTCCTCATTTGACAAATGCAATAACGCTAGCGTTGATGTCAAAATACATGAGGCAGCGCGAGCACGGCAGCAGATGGTGCTAGTGTTACTAACGTAAAGTACTAGAAAAATCCAAACGATGATTTTATTGAAAGTTTGTTCGAAGTGTTATGTCTGTTAGTCTATGCCTGAATGTGAAATCATTCATATACAGACATAGACAGACAACAATCAATGAAATTTGGTAAAAACAACGCAGCAGCCTAATAAAATGCGAATACTAAATTCTATGTATGGAGTTTTTGATATTGATGATCATGATGTATAGAGCTTTCTACGCCAGATCTCACCAATACAGGCTTAGTCTGTATCCTAATAAAATCGATTTGTTTTCAACCAAAAAATCAGCTGATATTCAATTTCGAAAAATATTGCACCTATGAATCCTAGTTCATTAGTGTTACCTGTTCTAACAAACTTTGTTTTATTGGAAAACCAGATGAAATAAAACTAAAAATCGGCTTACAACTTGAATAAAAGCTCGGGGCAGGAGGAAATTTTTTGTTACTACCAGCGTGTTGATTATTTGCAACCAAAATCAAACTAGTGTTAGTGAAATCGACCACTAACACTAGCGCAGATAGGAAGGTTTATAGATACATGGTGTAACGGTACGTCAAAACGCATAGTCAGCCATGTTGACAAATCAGTTGACATGTCATCGAATTGTTTATAAACAATAATTAATAACTCAGCTGCAGTGGATGAAGTAAAACTAGCTCTGTTCTGCTAGCGCTTACCGGAACAAATCACGGGGGCGATCATCCGGCCCATTTCAGTTTATCGGATACCGTACCGGAAAAAAATGATTGAGATATTTATGACGGTTCAAAAGCACATTTTCACTCTGCCGGTGTTTACGAAATCCTACTAAATAATGTAGATGGCAACACGTAGTTGCAAATCAGCAATTGCAGCATTTAATTCAGATTTCTGGAGCTTCATTTTTCCTCCAACACCTTCAGTGCTGTTCCAAATATTCTATCTAATTCTCGATACATTTCAGTCCAAGGTTGGGCGGCTGTTTTGCTTCTCGTTCAACCAGATTCAAGGTATAATATGAACGGCTGTTCTGGTGGTAGATTCTGTAGAATGCAATTTCATTTATCGTTATCAGATTTGAAGTCCTAGCACAGAGAACAGACGTTCATCTTCTTTTCAAAAGATGTGTAAAAACTTGCAACCGTCATTTACCACTAAGTGGTAATGCTCCCGCTATGTGGCGCTTTTGTCACTTACAAACCCAGCATTGATATCGATAAAATATCGATACAGCAATATTCATGCAGTGCAACTGGGGCACCACAAGACAGATGTCGTTAGTGTATTAACGTATTTTGATTCAAATTTTTACACACGATTTTCAAATTTCTTTATATGAACATGAATGTCTGTTCTCTGTGGTCCTAGGTTCTTGTTTAGTTACGCGCGTATTTTATCTTCAGTGTAAAAAGTCGCACGCAGTGGCACATTCGGAATAGGACTCTTGAAGCGGGGCTCTTAATAAGAAACATAACTACCATAACCAGCGAAAACAAATGAACTGTTGTTATTCGGTAATTTGCTGGCTGTCACTTAGCGACGTCTCGTCTCCATTCCTCCAGTGCAAAAAAAGCAACCTCACCGCGCGCCTTCTTTTTGACTAAACTGTTACACCATGTATCTATACATCATGATTGATGATAATGAAATAAAGGCATCCAATTATACCTTATAATGAATTCAGTGCAGGTACTCAAAAATAAGCGAATGTCACTTTGTGCACTGTCTGGGTTATATTTTCCATAAGCCAGTAACAAAAATGTCATTTTGTGCTCTACCAGAGTTATATTTTCCAGCAGCAGAAGTGTCACTTTGTGCAATACTTGCCAGTAAGTGAAAATTCGAAAAAAACTAATTTTTTAATTCAAAAATCAAAGAAAAACCGTAGAGATTTAGGAAAAAAATACGTAGTGCCTACTGGAAGATCAATCATCAATTAGTACAAATCAGCTATATCAAAAGCCCCTATTCAAATGAGTTACAGTTATGCGGAATATTCCCACCTCTTGGTGGCGAACCAGCCTGTGGCTGAAAGCCACCCTAATAAAGTAATAAAAAAAATATTCCCACCGCAGCGGTGGTGGCGCTTGTGTGCTTTTTTCTGTCGAACTCAGTTGACAGTTGTTGAGCGCCGTGCTGCCAAAACAGCAGAAAGACTGAAAGTTTCTCTTTTGCGGAATATGTCCAGTGGGTGTCGCACAAGTTAGTCGGAACAACAATTTTCTTAGAATTTTGTATGGATTGGTACACACTTAGATAATATCACCGAGTACGGTAAAATGAATTACCGAGATTTCAACAGCTGAGATCTCGGTAAAAATCTCGGTAATACATTGAAATACCGAGATTCTGTAAAATTAACAATTGACAACTGGTCAAACTTTAACGAAATTCTCGGTAACATTTTACCGGGACTCGGAAATTTCAACTGTCGAATTATTACGAAAATTTCGGTAAAATTTACTGAAGTACGCATTTTGCGATTTCTCAGTTAAATCCAGGAAATGATTAAAACGTTTAGTTATCCGTATAATTTTATTAATTATTTTGTCAAATGATTCAACTTATTACAGCATTGGTAGCAACAGGAGAGTTGTGTTGCTTCCTGGAAATAAAACAACATCCGTCACTGCAATTTCCATCTTGCGAAGCGAGTCGTTAACCTACAAAATTGAGTAAGGGAAGAATTCATTGTTCTCTTTTAGCATTATATTTGCAATAAACACAAACAAGATCTGAGAAATAATATTGTATACTCACCAACAATTTAGGTTAATCTGAATATTACAGATTCCTCCGGAATGATGATTAACCGCGAAACCTCTTCCCTTTACATCTAAGCCGAAACACGAACAAAACCGATAGTGAAGATTTCGTTATTTTGACAGTTCTATTTTTCGGAATCTCGGTAAGAGCTTTTTTGGTTCAACGAGATCTCGGTTAAGTAATGTCAAGCTTCCGAGATTCGGTATTTTAGTTTACTGAACTCGGAAATTTGCTGTTTTACGGATTTTTTCGGCAAAAAGATTTACGGTATTCCGGTAAACATATTCGGTTTCCGATTTCTCAGTAATTTTGTTACGGAACAACGGTAAACGAAAATGTTTACAAGTAGCTCGGTATTTTACTTTACCGAGAAAACATTATGCAGTTAAGTGTGTACGTCTGTTTGTCTGTGGCATAGATACAGATTTAAGCACAGACTCTGTGCTTAAATTTTCATTCCTATACAGAAAGGCTGAGTTAAGGCCCAAACACAATCGATACGTTGCATATGCGTTTGCGGCAATTTGACCGTTAGCCCATAGATTTACTGTCTATTGTTATCCATACGTCTATTTCATCACGGATTTTTAACCTTTTTGTGGCAAAAATTCTAAATTTCTACGAAAGGATATATTTTTTTATGAATCTACCAAGTCCAGCGAAAAATAGTCTTTAATCAAAGACGAGATAACAAAATACAGAAGTGTCAGATTTTCTCATATACCTTGCAAACTTTCAATAATGTGGCACCGCCAAACAACTCCTAGAAACATTAATGGTGGATGTGTGTGTGTAATGTGCATAAACTAACAAATACGGGCTTGACAATAACAACTACAGAAATGACTTGTCAAACGTGCTAAACTGATAACACGCAAACAGACACAGTTGATGTTTCTTGGACGCGTTGAGGGCGTTTCGAGCTTGTCTACAATCACATTTTTAGTCGTAACAAATTAATATTGATCATGATTTTACACGATCACAAGCGAAACAAAATCCGAACAAAACGTTTTCGGAAACCAGTATTTTTTCCAGGTTAAGATGCATAACTTTTTAAACCTTTAAACAATTCCCAACGTTTTCGAACGACGAAAAATGCAATATTGTTCGGCAAATGTATTGAACTTGAAAATTTGACAACTTTTCCGCGTACCGAGTTTAATTACTAATTTCTGAATATTTGTAAAAATATTTGCTTCATTCACTTTCTTAAGCTAAATCGAATAAATCAAAGATCATCAGAGTCGACAGAATCAATACAGACCGCTCTTGCACACAGTTTGTCCCACTGTGCAACAGTGGGAAGCAGCGTTGCCAGGTCATTTTTTCAAAAATCTGGAAAAGGCAAAATAAAAATCTGGAAAAAATCTGGCAGTCATTTCGTGGGGTGAAAGGTTAATTTTTCGAATAAAAGTCTTGGGGTACGCAAAATTTGAGGTGACAAAATTGCAAAACTTCGCGCCAAAATTGAAGTGATGACCTTTTTGCGGAACAGAGAAAATAAAATCTGGATAAAATCTGGATCATCCATGAAAAATCTGGATAATTGGACATCAAAGCTGTCTACCTGGAAACATGTTCAAAAATCTGGATAATCTAGCTAAATCTGGATACCTGGCAACGCTGGTGGGAAGAAAGATGTGAACGTTTTGTTTCAGAACACCCAGTTTGTTTTTGTCGCGTTTCTTCTTTTGAAGCATTCGCCTTTTCCATTTACTCTGCGCACATACACCTGTTTATTTTGTTTACTTTCATTCGCTCCGGCAGAATTTCGCCAATGCAAAACAAGTGTCAAATTAAAAGAACAGCAAAACGTACGTAACGACAGTGAAATTAACGATTAGATAGTGCTGTTGTGTACCAAAACCAGAAAAAATCAATTATTTGGATTTCACGCACACAATTTGTTCACGTTTGTTTCGAGTGTTGGAGCGGTCAGTTTCGTGATTTGATCGTCACAGGATTTCAACTCAGGTTAGTGTCATCAATTGAAGTGAAAAAATTTCTTCAAAAATTGCAACTTTATTTGTTTTGGATTGCACGGAATAGACTAGGATTATTTTTTCTTCACACTGACAAACATGAGTTTTTTTTCTCTTCTAGTGGGTCGAACGTTCAAACGGGGGTTTCGCAAGTCTAGTTCAGTTCAATGCCATGATTCGGAACGCTTTATCCTTGTTTGCTGTACGTTTCTTTTTATGCTTCTTCGAAGCAATTTGAACCCGAAGGTTCTTCTCCGATTCCGTTTCGGAACAAAGTGTGGTCAGCTGTAGATCGATTGTGTGCGTTGTTGGCGCCGTAGGCAGTTTCGTAGGCGAAGGATTGCTGTTTCCGGCCGATGGCAGGGCTGTGATTAGGGTTCGTATAGCTCGCAGGGTTGATTTGCGCTTTGGGAATGGCTGGGCAGCGGTTACAACTATTCCTCCGGTTTTAAATTTGGAGCTTCCGCTTCCCTGCTGGGTTGAGGTTTTTATTGATTGACTGGAGACCATCAGGGGAGCACCCGTCGGAATGGTTTGTACCATAGAGCTGGCAGTCAGCAAATTGTTACTGCTGGTTACTTTCCGCGGTGATCCGCTTGAGAGAAATGCTGCGGCCGCTACGCGGCGTGACTGACCGGAACGGGAGCCTCGTGAAAGGTTAGAAATAATTTCTGCCTTTTCTGCAATCTTATTGAGGGTGTTTCTACAAATAAAGTTGATTAATATTTTAACGACCTGAGAACATTTTACTAACCGGGCTTTTTTTCGAACTTTCACCATTCCGGAGCTATCAAAACTGTCGCCTAGCTTCCTATCGACAGTAAGTTTTTGCTTGCTATGCTGGTCGCTCAATGATACTTTTGATCGCGGTGCAGCGCTGCTAATAGCAGAACGATTCTCCTTATCTCCGCGGGATCCAGCAGCGGCAGCCAACCGTGACATGCTTTTGTGATGCCGTTCCTTTAAGTGGCGCTTTTCATCCTTCCAAGCAGCAAGCTTCTGGGAACAGGCCCTACAAAAGACGAATGATGATAATTTGGATGCTTTAGCCTTATTAATAATATTTATTACGTGAGCAAAGCTTCATTATCGAAATGTGTGGACTTAACCAACACTGCGGGAACGCGCCAGGAGAGAGGCTTCGGGCTTGAAGTAATTTCGTTGACATAGCCATCAGAATGTGTCCCCGTCCAGATCGATCTTCGGAACGATATCTGAGGGTAGAAGTTATCCGGAGTGATCGGCTTCCCAAGCTCTCGAGTTCTGTGGGAAGATATTTTTCAAGATTATTACCCACATTAAATGTTACATTTAGCAAATAGACCTCTCCGCATGAGAACGATGAAAGTTTTGCCACGCACGTTCCTTTCCAATCACGGGAGGGAATTCTTTGATTATACTAATCACCATCTTGTTCTTGTCGTCTTCGTCCTCCGAAACGTACCGGCTGGTGGCCGAACGAACTATCAACTCCGGTGGCATTAGAAACTGTGTTTCACAACCGAGGGCAGTGAGTTTCTTTATCCGGTCCGAGTGGCGTTTGTATCTACGTCGGAAGTTCTTTTTTACTCTATTTTCGGTGTCGGATGCGGCGAAACGGTGGTGGCCAAACGGTGACTCCTCATCGGATGTGCAGTCGAAGAAATCACTGGCCGGTTCGGCGGTAGGAATGTCCAGCACAATTCGGTGTGCGTTCCGAGACCGCCTTCGGAAGGATTTGGGGGGTTGTTTTCTCTGTTGGGTTGAGTGAGATAATGTGTTTTTCTCATTATTGAAAATGTATTTTTTTATATTACTATTATTATACATGGCGATAGAAGATGCGTACTTTTTTGTTATCCTTAAGCTTCTGTGGGAGAACCGGCGAAGATGGAGGTACCCTGAGTGATGAACAGCACGGTCCTTCCAGTTCGGCCATACTGTCTTTGCCCGCTGAAGTCGAATTTGATATCATAGCATTATTCATTCATTGGTTGCAAATGCACAATGTAATTTGTGGATACAGATTATAGCTAATAATAATAAATTAGAATTTACGATACGTAATGGTATAAAAAATAATTTTGTGGCTAGTTTTGTAGGTCATTGACAAACCTCTTCTGTTAGGTTGTGATTTCAACGCTTAACACCATTTGAGGCAGCTCGGGCGTCAACAATAAGAGTGAGGACCTGATACTTTGGAATTAATCATACTTTGGAACCAACTGGCATTCTCAGGAGCTTCGAAATTCACGAATTTCAGCTGAACTGAGCATGGAAGAATCAATTGTACGTGTAAGCCTACCCCATATTCAGTGGAGTAAAGATCGAGATTGGATGAAATCCAGCCAGTAACGCATTATTAGATTCAAGCTGAAGTTGATTATGAACACCAGTTGGTTGGTAACATGGAAGAAAAATTGTAACAAAAAATAGCATTGAAAAAATTGAAAAAACACTTACTCATGCATTGACAGATTTAAAATAAACTGGAGTCAAGATAATCTTAAAAAGGGGGAAATCGCCGCCCATCTCAGGAATGCAGAGCACAACGAACGAACAAAGTATGCTCAAGAGGTGAAGCTCTACAAGTACAGCAGAGGATCGCTTGCTCCTACGATTTGAAATGCGGAAACCTACCAGAAGAGTGGATCGTACTCAAATGATCTCACAATGGAAACTGAACCCATCGGACTGCGAATCAATGCAGTAACTTTAGCATTATTAGAAACAAAGGGCTTGTAGTGACGCGCATTCCCAAACTGAGAGCAAACCTATTTTTAGTTTTTAATTACATCGCATCGTACTCACCCTCATCCTCCGAACTGCTGGTGCTGGTGTCCCCCTCGTCACTGGAATAGTCCGACAGTGGAATATTGAGTGGTTCCTCTGCACTGGAACCTTCCTTGGACAGCCGCGTAAGGATCTTCATCCGAAGTTTCTCCTTCAAGTCGAACAAGTAGACAAAGTTGAAAGAATACCGACATTTGCGAAACAAAAAGTCTCCTTATTGGTGCGTTCGGTGCTGTGCAAACTAAGCCAACTCAAATAAAACTACGTGCAGCCTTGGGCCTATATGCTTACTTTATTAATGTTTACAACTAAAGTAATTTAACAAAACTATAAATTCACAGATAGTAGGAATCTAGAATAATGGACGGTATCTCTTCTTGTGGGCTCAGAGGTCGCTTCACCACCTTCACCGTACGCCGAACGACGCGTTTGCGTGGCGGTTGCTCGCGCCGCAGCGCTTCCCGTTCTTCTTTCGAGCGAGGAACGGGAATAGCGCGAAAGAACGCCAACCGCCGCTGGATAGCCTCCTCCGAGGGTGGCACCGAGTCCGGCCTGGCTAGGTTCAACACGAAGCGCAAACACTGGCGCGCTTTGTGCCGATAGACACGCTGTTTGATGATTTCGATGTTTTTGTTTTTGTTTTACAGCAAGTGCGATGTATAATTATAGTATACGCGAACAAAAAAAGCAGAATCTAGAATTACTAAATGAGCTGTTGTGCCCTAACGTAAATTAAGATAATCACTGATCACTAAGACCGAAACAAAAAGATGGTTTAAAAGATGGTTCAGCGTCTCAGTCTGTCCGAGGTCCAGTAGTACTTTTGTCTGTCGAAAACGAACGGAACTGGCTTCGGTGGCGGTCGCAGAGTCGGTTTCACTGCTTCCCGTTGTTGCTTTTCCTTTATCCGCTCCTGCTCCCGTGGCGGCTGTTCGCGGAGCAGCGCTTCCCGTTCTTCATTGGAGCGAGGAATGGAAATGGTACGAAATTTTGACAGCCGTCGCTGGATAGCCTCCCGCGAAGGTGGTACCGAGTCCGGCTTGGCCAGGTTCAGGCAGAAGTGTAAACACTGGCGCACTTTGTGCCGATAGACACGCTATTCAATGAGTATTTTTGCCAATATCAAGTGCGATGTGAAATTATGATACATAATGTTATGATTGATTCGAAACAAGAGAGAAAGCAGAATCTAGTATTATTTGAAGATCTCTACCATAAACTAACCTGTCCTAAGCTCAGACTTAACGTGTACTAAAACAATCACCAAACCCATTACAAACAATAACAAATAACAGACACATCAATTAGCGTTTTGTTGTTACCATGGTCATGTTTCTCAGTCTGGTCCGATGTTCGGCCCTGTGTCTGACTGTTGTTGAGAGCTAACAGAATTATCGTCCATATCGGGTGCAGTATTTGTTTCATCACTTTTCACTTCTCGACGTTTCCTTTTCTCGAGCTGCTCCCGGACCACGGCTTTTCGTTCCCTTCGATGGGCTCGTCTTTCTTCCCTGGATCGCGGCACCGGAATGCGAACAAATTCCGCCAGTCGCCGCTGGATGGCGTCCTCACTCGGTGCCGTCGGGTTGGGGTTGTACAAATTCGATATGAACCAAATGTACTTGCACACGGTCTGCCGGTAGATACTCTAGTGATTGTGGTGGTAATGTGAAAGTGTTTGTAGTCTCTCTGTGGTCATGTGTTAGTAGGTGGGTAGTGTGTGGTTGAGGGAATGCGATGCTTACACGTAGGTGAGCAACATACCACCAGGAGTTGGCTGGATTGTTGTTTATCGTACACAAAATTAATCACACACAAAATGGGTACTAAAATAATTGTGTTTTCTTCGGAGTTCTGAACTTGGGTTGGAGAGCGAAATGATGACGCTAACGTCTTCAGACATTGGCTTCATTGCCAAGGACGATACTAGACGGTATCGAATCTATAACGTCTGATAAACGCAGTAAAGTTAAACTTAATGGCAATGATTCTTTGACTATCATTACGATGACCAGTAACTTGTGAGAGTAGATCTTATCAACGACCTAGAAGTTTTATCGGATTCGAAACTCTCTTTTAATTTGCATCGTTCCAACATTATTGCTAAAGCCACAAGTTAACTTGGCTTCATTTCTTAAATTAGTCGTGATTTCAACGACATTTACTTGTTAAAAGCATTGCATTGCTCGTTGGTACGGCCTCAGCTTGAACACGCAAGCATTGTTTGGTGCCCTAATCAACTAGTATGAAACATTCGCATCGAACGTGTGCAGAAGAGGTTTATTCGTTTTGCAATGAAAAATCTGCCTTGGCAGGACCCGATTAACTTGCCTCCTTATCCTGATCGCTGTCGTTTACTTGCACTCGACACTTCTGATTGACACAGGAGAATTAATCAAGCGCTTCTTAGAGCTAAAATCATCAATGCCATTGATTCAATACTTAAATCGACTCCACGAAAATTTCGTTTCTGCTAAATTTCTGTGCCTCACAGCGCAACCTTGGATCTTCTGGATTACTAAGACCTAGTTTTCATCGCACTACGTTTAGATTCAACGAACCGCTAACCTCCTGCATTTGCATGTTTCTCAAGGTGGAAGACCTCTACGATTTTTGTGAGCCGTCATATATGTTTAGACAACAACTTGCTAAGTGAAGATTTTTATGAAACGATTTATTATCCTCACTCATGTGAACCTAGGCTAGATAAATTATATACAAATACAGATACATTCCGTTTTCGAAGCCACAGAGAAAATTACAGCCTTAGAAATACCCTCTTGTGAAACTAACGTTATTCCGGCTTCCAATTCAAAAATCTGAAATTGAGCAAAAACAAAAGACCAAACGGAACAGAAATAGAGAAAGATTCCAAATTTAATTCAGAATCGCCTAGAAAAACTTCAGAGTGTATGTTGGCAAACAAGTGATCCACGATCCAAGAGAAGTGGTGATTTTTTTCACCAAAACGATTCTCGAAGTAGTTGGAAATATTTTTAAGAGCAAGAAAAAATTGAATTCTTGCAATGGAATACTATTACCGGTTCGGAGACATCCGGATCAAGAACTGGAGGTTCGGATTCAAGAACGGTTCGTGCAGCCGGTGGGAGCAGTGTGTCACTATCCATCGAAATGCTGAAAGGACGTGATAATTATGTTTCGTGGGCGTTCGCCATGAAGATGACGTCGATTTGGCAAGGGAAGCGCTGTATTACCGAAGGAAAAAATGTCGTAGATGAGGACGCCTCGAAAAGACAAATAACAGCCTGGTGATGGATGCGAAAAATGCGCAAGAAACCTGGAACAAGCTCAAGACCGCTTTTCAAGACGACGGAATCAATCGTCGAATCGGGTTTCTGTAGCACCTAACGTCGATTCGGCTCGAAAATTACGACAGCACGGAAGCGAAAGTGGATGCGTTGGTCTCAACCAGTCATAAGCTCATGGAAAGCAAGTTTCCAGAGGCTGACGAGCGGCTCGCTTCACTACTTTTGATAGGATTGCCAAAGTACTATGCACCGATGGTAATGGGGTTGAAAGCGTCTGGACAGGCTTTGAAGGTGGATGCCGTAAAGGCCAAAAACTTGCACGACGTAAATGCAAGCATGAACCGCGGAGCAGTAGTGACGAAGAAGCTTCCTACAGCGGAGTAGCAGCGACGTCGCGAGGATGGCGGTTTGAAAAAGCAGAAGCATGGTCATCATGCAGCAAATTGTCCCGAAAACGGACGAGCAATGTGTGCCGGGCAACTCTGATTCTGGTGCTACTACTCACATGGCCAGGCCTGGATCAAATTTCCAAGCGGAGCAGGAGGTCTCGTATAAAGTTGGCACAGCAAACAAAAACTGCATGACAGCCAAGGTAAAGGGTGTCGTGATTGCTTCGATGAAGCAGAGGAAGTGCAAGACGTACTGGATGTTTCAGAGCTGGCGACAAATCTGTTATCAGTAGTAAAACCTACAGCAAAGGTTTTACGATGGTTTCCACAGCGGAAAAGGGCGATAATATGTGAATGGTCGATTCAAGGCAAGTAGAAGCGAGACAAAGAAATGCATCAAAAATCCTGTCCGTATACACTTGAGCAAAAACGGCGTTGCGGAGTGCATGAATCAGACCATCAGGCCAAAACTAATTTTCTGATGCGTCGATAGGGCGTGTGGTGGTTTGCAGACTGCAGTACGACCCGAAGATGAGGCAACTGGCAGTCTACCAGAACAACCAGCCCAGCAAACCAGAAGTCGTATAAGAATGTTATTTCTAAGTCGCTCAAATGTGCATGCCAAGTTTAAAATTGCTTAAGATGCAACATAAAATTTGCTTATATCGTATAAAATTTAAATCTTATAAGTCGCAATATCAGATTATATATGAAGTAATTTATCGTGTCATATAAAATTGTAAAACGCGTCATTCTTCTAAGTCGTATAGAATGCAATTTGAAGTTTCAAATGAGGCCATTTAAAATAGCCTGCGAAGTTATACAAAATCGTAAGACTTTTGTTTTTACAATGCACGTATATGGCCTCCAGATTTGTATACATAGGCGCATTTCATGCATCTTATATGGTCATTTTTTACCAAATAAGAATTCACTTAACAGAGTTGAGTGCAAGTTATATGAACCAATTTGTTTGCTGGGAGGTGATGAGGCGGCAATAGCAACTGTTGAGTCGTTAGTAAACGTAAGCAGCAGTTCGGGAGAATTTGAAGATGCGGACGACGAAATTGCGCTCCCACCGCAACTTGGAAGACCGGCTGACAAGCAGCTAGAGTTAAAGCGCAGCGTTCGGGAACGCTGGAGGCAACTACAATAAATGTATTACCTATAGTACGTATACATACTGGTCAAAATTTTCCCACAAGTGACACACAAAATGCTGCGACTCGGGATATTGAGTGAATAAGCGATCCAACTACGAAAAACGAGGCGTTGAATAAACCAGACCGTGAGCTGTGGATAGCTGCTATGAGAGAGGAAATCGCAGCATTGAAGATCAATCAGACGTGGGTACTTAAAGACTTGTCCGAAGGCGAAAAAGCGATCTAAATCTGGGTTCGATAGTGGGTCGTTGAAAAAATACTAAAATGGAAACTAACTCTAAGTTAAATTCTCAAGTTGGTAGCTCCTCCTTGTATTCTCAGGACGATTTTTATGAAGTAACAAATTTTCGAACAAAAATTATACCAGAAGAAAAATGGTAGTAGCAGTTCGAGGTTCACAAACTCAAAAGAAATTGCGATAATTTTCATAACTATAAGCTAATACGTATATGTTAAGCATGCTGTTTTGGGAGACATTGAAATCACAGTCACTGATTCACGGACAAATACTGTTTGAAATGAAACCTTAAATTCGACCTCGGGTGATTCTAAAAACAACTACAATGTAGGTCGTATTCTGCAGAACAGATCCAGTAATGTGTGTCGATAAACAAATGCATGCCAACGAAGAAGTGTATCGGTAAAATCGTCAACAAAAATTTGCAAGTAATAAACTGTAGAAAGTTTTATTGCATTCTAAACCATCTTTTAAGACAACTGAGAACCAAACACCGTTGTGAAACGGACGCCTATTTAGCGATATCCACCGTGCCCCCGATTGGAAGCCCAGTAGAACTTCTTCCAGTCGAAGCGAAACACGGTGGGTGGCGTCGGTGGCCGCATTGTCGGCTGCTCGGCGCGTCGCCTTTCAGCTTCCTCGAGGCGTGCCTTTCGAGCGGCGGCTCGCTCCTCGCGTAAAACTTCCTGCTCCTCATCGGTTCGTGGTACCGGATAGCGTAGAAATTCGGCCATCTGGCTCCGCATGGCGGCCAAGTTTGGTAGCTCGAACAGATGGTCGAAGTTTAGTTCCTCGAATAGCAGCAAGTATTTGCAGGCGAGTCGACGATACGCGTTCTGATTGGAGGATGTTTATTAGTACCGGTGAATATTACGTGTTTGTGTATATGTGAAAATTTTCTTACGATGTTACACTAAAAACAATGAGTAAAAATCGTGCTGCCTTCGTAAAAATATAAACTGCTACTGTTTTTGAAGCAGTGTTCATTTATTTTAAGTTGCTATTATTTACAGTAGATGTATTCTGAAACAAGTTTTTTTTAATACTACCACGAAAATAACAATAAACATCACAAACATACAGCTGTACACACATACAGAAGCCGACTGCTACGTACGAGTTGCCTGCATCCGGACTAACTGAAACTTGTGCGTAAGTAAAAAGAAAAATCCGCTCTCTCCGTCGGTCAGAGTTTGAGTTTCGTTTTTCATTCTTCTTCTGTTGACTCTGTTCGGTCGTATGCGTGCTTAACAGAAATAAAAACTAAAGACTAATTGTTGGTGCTATTATTTACGGAGAATCTTATGTTTGCCTAATTTTTTTTCATTACTGTTGTACAACAATTGCTTGCAAACAGTTTGATTTTGTTACTGCTTGTGCGTGCCTTGCTTAGATTATTGGTTTACCAATACAGGGACGATAGTTGAGCGCAGGAAGCAGGAGAGAAAACTGTGCTGCTTGACGAACACGACTTTTTACAGCACTGGTGGAGGTTATAATTTAAAAAATACAGATTTTGAAGCTTCCCTGTACAGTTTTGGTTCAAACGAGAGAAAGTATCACAATGACTCCAGTGTCTTTGTTTGTTTGTTTCGCAGGTTGTTTTGTTCCAAATTTTAGTGGTGGCTAAAAATCTGAAAAAATACCGATGATGAAATTTCGAATCCGAAACCGTACAAGATTGAGTTTCTTCACGAGTGGATCATACAATTCTACGGGCTTACAATAGCTAAAGGTCGAAATTAAATTCCGATAGTTTTAATCTCCGATAGAATAGATAGAAAAATTCCAGCCCTCTTCGCTCTCTGGACCAGAGCCTGACAAAGTCATTTTCAATTGACAATTATCAGGTTATAGTGACGCTTCGACCCGTCGCTTTCAATTGAAAAGCTTTTGTATTATTTTCGAGCACTTTGTGAGTCACATGACACACAGTCGAAAGCTCTTGCTGTGATTCTGACAACTGAAGAATTTGGAATTGATACAAACGGTCGGATACGATCGGCGTGAAATTTTGTATAAAGGGGTTTTAGGGGCCGAGAAATGTGACTAAGACAGTTCGCGACCCCTCCCTCTTCTAGAAGGGAGGCGTTCCATACAAATGAAATTTATGCATATCTTGAAAACTAACCAAGCAAATGGAACCAAATGGAGTACCAAATATCTCTATATTGTTTTGACATCCTTCCCTCTTCTCCAGAGAGGGGTTCCATACAAATGAAACACTAATTTCTGCACATTTCGACAACTAACCAAGTAAATGGAACCAAATTTGACATGTTGAGGTTTTTGAGAGTAAGAAAATTTTTCATGGTGGTTCGGCACTCCTCCCTCTTCTGGAAGAGAGGACAAATGAAACTCAAATTCCTTCACAACTCAAAATCTAATCAAGTGAATGGAACCAAATTTGGTATGTGGAGGTTTTTGGGATCCAAAAATATTTTCTTGGTGGTTCGACACCTCTCCCACTTCATGATGGGAGGTCTCCCATACATACTAAACAGATATTTCAACCAGGTTATCCGAAAGACAGCCTAAAATGATTGGGTCGATGCACAGGAACCAAAACTCGACTCCAGACGCCATTGTTAAATTTAAGATGGAAACTTCCGGTTTCTATCCGGAAAATGTCTCCAAATACCATTTCGAAATCCAAGATAGCGACTTCCGGTTTCCGAAAAACAGCGGCAAATGAGCAAATACCAGCCAATATGGGTATTTTCGGAATTTTTATGATGCGCTGAAGCCACTAATCGACCTCAGACAACATTTTGAATTATAAGATGGCGACTTCCGGTGCTTGAAAAACAGCCAAAAATGACAAATACCACCCAATATGGGTGTTTCTTTAACCAGAATGACGCTTGGAGGCCAGAAGTTGTCTCCAAATGCCATTTTGAAATCCAAGATGATGACTTCCGGTTTCCGAAAAACAGCGGCAAATGTCCAAATACCAGCCAATATGGGTATTTCCGGAATTGTTATGGTGCACTAAGGGCACTAATCGACCTCAGACAACATTTTGAATTGTAAGATGGCGACTTCCGGTGTCTGGAGAACAGCCAAAAATTACCAAATACCATCCAATATGGGTGTTTCTCTAACCAGAATGATGCTCAGAGGCCAGAAGTTGTCTCCAAATGCTATTTTGAAATCCAAGATGGCGACTTCCGGTTTATGGAAAATAGCCGAGAATGACCAAATACCAACCCAATATGTTCCTTTAACCAGAATGACGCTCAGAGGCCAGAAATTGTCTCCAAATGCCATTTTGAAATCCAAGATGATGACTTCCGGTTTTTGAAGAACAGCGAAAATGACCAAATACCACCCAATATGGGTATTTCCAGAATCGTAAAGATGCACTGAAGTCACAAATCGACCTCAGACAACATTTTAAATTGTAAGATGGCAACTTCCGGTTCCGGGAAAACAGCCAAAAATGCCCGATTTCCATCCAATATAACCCACAGATACCATTTGGAATTCGAATATGGCGACTTCCGGTGGCTGCCAAACAGCCGAAAATAACAAAAAACTATTCAATATGAATGTTTCCTGAGCCAGAATGACATCCAGAGGTCAGAAACTAATTTCACAGGCCATTTTAAAGTACAAGATGACGACTTTCGGTTTTTGAAAAATAGCCTAAAGTGACCAAATACCACCCAGTATGAGTACCTCCGGAACCAGAATAATGCAATGAAAATTGACCTCAGACACCATTATGAATTGTAAGATGGCAACTTCCGGTTTCTAAAAAACAGCTAAAAATGGCCTATTTCCATCCAATATTAGTATCTTCGAGACCAGAATGATAAACAGGAGCTAGAATCGACCACAGACACCATTTTGAATTCTAAGATGATGACTTTCGGTTACTGGAAAACACACCATTATGAATTGTAAGATGGCAACTTCCGGTTTCTAAAAAACAGCTAAAAATGGCCTATTTCCATCCAATATTAGTATCTTCGAGACCAGAATGATAAACAGGAGCTAGAATCGACCACAGACACCATTTTGAATTCTAAGATGATGACTTTCGGTTACTGGAAAACAGCCGAAAATGATCAAATAACACCCAATGTGGGTGTTTCTTAAACCAGAATGACGCTCAGGGGTTAGAAACTGTCTACAAATGCCATTTTAAAATCCCAGATGGCGACTTCCGGTTTTTGAAAAATAGCCTAAAGTGACCAAATACCACCCAATATGAGTATCACCGGAACCAGAATAATGCAAGGAGCTAAAACCTCAGACATCATTCTGAATTGTAAGATGGCAACTTCTAAGAAACAGCCTAAAATAACCGATTACTACTACATATGGACATTTCCGTAATCGAAATGGTGTAAAGAAGCCGAGCATTGACCCTGGACACCATTTTGGATTCGAAGATTACTACTTTCAGTTTCTGGAGAACAACGACAATAACTGACATGCACCCAATATTGGTATTTCCGGAACAGAGGTGATGTATAAAAGCTGAAAGTCGAGGATGTCGTCATTCCGATAAAACCAATCATTTCAAACGATATAAACAAATCTCAAGAAATCAATGAATTTGAAATGTTTGAAATTACTAAATTGAACACTAAAATAGACGGGACGAAGTTTGCTGGGTCAGCTAGTATAATATATAATTCAACATCAGTTATGATGATATTATGATAATATCAGCTATGCGTTTTCAAAAGTTAAAGGGTCAACCGAAAATTATTACGACTTTCTTGTTTACACATCCGCTAAGTTTTGCAGTTGTCCATGAGATTCCAGTTGAAGTAGAAGAAAATTAGTAAACCGTTCGCGAAAGGATTTGCAAAAAAGTCAATTCACCCTCTCTGTCAACTTAATTTATTTTGTTTTTCTGGTAAAAATCAGGTTATTTAAATGAGTGCTATAATTTGTTATAATTCATTTAAATCTGACAAACTGTGAGTCTTAAGGTGGACCTCACTTTGGAAAGATGCGAAATATAGAATTTTCGTGTTTTTTTTAGGATGCGAAATGTTTGGGTTTGGGTGTGCTTCTCGAAACCATGTTTTTTCAACTGATGGTAAGCTTTCCTCAGCATCTACTGAAGCGATTTGACTGAATTTTTTAGCACGTAAGATTTGTGGCTGCAGCGCACAGTATTACCAGTGCTGCCGCACAACGAATGAGCTGTGTACCGGTGTTGAGAACAAAAGGCCGGTTCTGAAACTACACTATCTTAAATGTACTCTACCCTCACGAAGGAAAACCCGATGTAGAGAAAGAAGCGCTCTACGCCCAGCTGGAGAAACTCTACGAGAGCTGCTCTATTTTCCCCGAAAGAACATCCACGAAACAACCTGGATATCACCTGGATTTCACCATCGACGTACACACCAATCGCGGTGCGGGTATTGGCTCGGATCACTACCTAGTTGCGGTATCTTTGCGCCCAGAACTGTCGATCGTATACCACGTGCGATATCGCCGAACCCCGTGGCGCAACATCAAGCAGCTCTCTGACTGCGGAGAAATACGCGCAACAGCTCGAAGCGGTACTATCCACGGCACATCGCATGGGGGCTTGGTGCATCGCCCCTCGAAAACGGCTGATGCAGCATTCGCACAGCTATTGGGGAGACCGCAACGGCTACACGGCCAATTACAAATAGGCACGAAACGACATGACCACGATTCTCAGACGAAAAAATCACCAGAGGATCGTGCACATGAAGAGCTGGAGCTGCTGTACCGTGCCAGTGATACGCGGAAGTTCTATGACAAGGTAAAGTCTCGCAGAGGCTATGTGCCGCAAGCCGACATGTGCAACGACGCGGATGGGAACCTTCTCACAGATGCCAGTGAGGTGGTCGACAGGTAGAAGGAGTACTTCGATAGACACCTAATCCAACAGTAGACAGAAACGGAGCATGAACTGACCTAGGAGCACCAGCAACAGATGACACCGAGTTCCAGCCCCCCATGTTCATGAAGTTCTTTGTGAGATCGGGAATCCGAATAACAACAAAGCCGCAGGCAAAGACGGACTGCCGAGCAAGATCTTTAAACATGGGAGAGAGGCACTGTCTAGAGCGCTGCAATGAGTCATTTCCAGGATTTGAGAGGAGGGAAAGCTGCCAGACGAGTGAATAAAGGAAGTCGTCTGCCTCATCTACAACTACCTGTAACAACTACTGCGGTATCTCACTTATCAATGCCGCTTACAAAATGCCCTCACAGATCCTGTTACGTCGTCTATCACTAGTACTAAGCGGGTTTATGGGAGCCCGTGCCAACACAGATCAGATCTTCTCAATCCGACAGATCGCGAGTACAACGTGTCCACACACCGCATCTTCATCTAACTCACGGTGCACAGTGGTAAGGCAAAAAGTGGAACTTAATTCCATAGCGCCTTTCACCTTCATCTTAGCTTAATAAGATCTTCGAAACAATTGTTCATATGAATGACCCGCATAATCGCAAACTATCAAAAAGTATGAAAAGTTTACTATACTAAAAATAAAAAAAAATAACTTTTTTGTGTTAAGAGATAGAAGAAATAAAACTATAAACTCCTTAATGTTCCATTTGTTCCAATCCACCCATATTAAAGTACGGCGATCGTATGTTACAGTAGGTTTTCATATATCCAAAATACTAACTTTTTTGTGTTAAGAGACAAAGGAATGGTTAATTTGGCAAAGTTTTAGAACGTGCAAAAATATTGCGCAAACTTGTAATGCGATTTCTCCAGTAACTCTGTGATGTAAACGAGAAACTTGTTCTGACATCAAACGCCCACTGCGATTCTATGCACCCATATGTAACTAGCTCATAGAGTATACAACTGGGTGCGTTTTTCTGTGTGTCCAGATTTTTCCTTGTTCAACCTTTGAGATTGAAAACTTTTTTTAATTATTAGTTTTGTAGGTGGTAAAGTTTGGTTCACTGTGGAACGTTGAAAGCACATCAAATAGAATACAATTGATTGAAAAATTTTGCCATCCGCAAGACAGTGTCATTGTGAAAAATTCTCGTATGTTTATTGTAACCAACCAAAATTTCCAATTTTGAATTTTGATAAACTTCCCAGTCAACAATTGATTTAGCATAATGTTAATAATTAAATAACGTTTCGAACGGTGTCAAATAAGATAAATAATCGCTAGCTCTCATTAATCCACCACCAGGCCTGCTGTTGGGCTTTGCGTCGGGCTTTGCGCAGTTTTTTCTCCTTCCTGCGCAGCCTTCGCAAGCGTTTTAAATGAAAATTTACTTTGATCGGATTATCGTCGTAGTAGTCCATCAGCGTTTCGCAGTACGCCCGGCCGATGTGCTCGTAGTCCTGCGAGGGATAGCGATAGGAAAACTAAACAATTTGCTCAAACTAAAGGTAAACAATGAACGGACTCACCGCCGTGGAAAAATGCGTCCCAGCCCGGCCTCCCATCGTGCTTCCACCGAAGGAAGCCTCCAGGGTGTAGCTGTTGGTGACGCCCAGCACCCACACCACGATCCGGCCGGTGCCTTCCTTATTCTTCTGCACCTTGAATTTGCAGTTTTCAAAAGAAAACTACCCCGGAAAGTACGAAAATGAAAACGTTAGGATTCACTCGAAATGCGGTGCGGAATTTCGATCGAACCTTATCGGCAACATTCTTATGCAACATCAGCGGGAAAACCTGCTCCAGCAGTCGCCGGTCCGGATGTCGCTTCAGATTTTCGCAGCCGTAGATGAACACATTGTGCTTGCGTGAGTGGGCGTGCATGTCGCAGTACATGGCCACGCCGCAGTCCTCCATCAGTCTGTTGGGTGGAATACATTACTCAGTATTACTGCACTGGAAAAACCTGGCCACTCACCTTCTAATCATTGCCTTCGTGTTCCAGATCGACGGATATGTCTCCCGGATCACCGTACGGTACTGTCGGTTGAGATCACGTCCGGTCAGGGAGCTGCGGGTGTTCCCCACGATTACGCCGTCCGGATTGAGCATAGGCACGAGCTTAAATATAAACTTGTGGCGAAGTTTTTTCGCCTGGGCGGGGTTTTGGTTAGAAGAATCTGGTTGTTGGAAAGGAGACGATACTCACCACGTATGAATCACCGGTAATAAAGTCCATAAGACCCTTCATCATCCACGAGGAAGGACTTTCGCCAGGATGAACACGTGCGGTGATGATAACCGCTTTCTTCTTCTGAAAATAGATAGACCAAATCACGTAATCTAAGGAACATTCTATCTGTCGTGTAACCTGAGGAAATATCTTATGTCTAGCATTAATGTTTGGTCACACGATTAACCAGATGTCGCTACTCGTCTAGAAATAGATAAGTAACAGACCAAAAACGTAATCGATTAGATCACCGCAAATGCAGCTGATCATTGGTCTGTTCCTGTCTGGTAATCATCCCCACAAGAATGCGGTAAATTGGCACGCGAACCGCGAAACCGTGATTGATGTCACTGTCACATAGATCGAATTGTTGTCGATCTCAATTTACTTAACGAGCGGCTGGCGTAGCCGCGAAATCTACGTCACCGGGAAACGGTTTACACCGTGTTGTCGCCGAGGGGATGTTTTCGGTCGAGTGAGTGACTGACTGACTGACTGGGTGGCGGCGTCGTTTACCTCGTTTTCCGTTCCTGAACATGGATTCAACTTTATGACAAAAGTAAAATCTCAACTTTGCTCACCAGAAAAGACAGCTGTTTTGCCATGTATCTCGTTTCATGATGGGAAGCGCTTACTTTATTCCATTCAACCAAGGCAAAAACGATGGCGACAGCTGCGAATTACGAGGAGGTCGGAGGAGGATTTACACTCCTGACTAATTATAATTTTGCCTCATTCTAATGGGGGAAAAAGTTCTGTCTCATCGTATTGAAGTGGTAGTTTTAGTCGTTGGAAAATTTACGTTCTCCGTTCAACTGGCATTTTGTAAGTCATGTAGCATTTTAATTGCCAATGCCGTTTGTGTTATTGCACCCGAGTTGACACGAGATTGAATTGATGATGATGTTACGTTTGTTGGTTGGACCGTTTTCAGGTCTATTTACAATATACCAAACTTTTCAAACAACTTTTTCTGGTGATGTTCAGCAAGTTTCATTTATTTAAAAAGTAAAAATATTATTCATTTCCTTGGACGAGCAACTGACTGACCCTTATTACAGGGAACAGTGGCCCATAATGTCGACCTGATTCTAAAGTGGCCCGTGATACTGGAAACAGATTATGCCTTATTTTTGCTATATCCTCCCTTTATTCGAGAAAATACACAATGCTTAACAGACCCAGATCCCAGATAATACTGGAATGACTGTGACCGAGTGAATGTAAAAAAAATATTTCTCTGTATCGCTCTGTTCACCTCGAAAAATATTAAGAAAAAACCTTTTTTAAGCTACTGGGGAGCAAACTCCCATGATTAAATGTTAACGTTTCGTTTGGAATTAGGAAAGCCAGCCTAACAAAAGAGCAGAACCACTGTTACATTTTCGATGAGAACTGGAATATTGTCCTAATGGCTTAAGGTGAAACGGGACGATGGCTTTATTTTGTACAATTTTCAGGTTAGGTTTCATATCACTTGACGATTTTGAGCGTAAAAATCTCAGCTTCCACTTAATAAATAGGGCCCGAATTGCTACTCTATGCATGCGTCGGTAGGGCAAACAACCGATCAAAGTTTTACACTTGTGATCTCAACGATTTTCGAGGAAATTATCTTGTAAAATTTGGACAAAATTCGGGCACGGAGTTTCACCTTAATTGGGATTTGTCAAAGACCGGAAATCAACTCCAGACGCCATTTTGAAATTCAAGATGGTGACTTCCGGTTTTTGAAACACAGGCAAAAGTGACCAAATATCACCTCTTATAAGTACACCCAACGCAAACGGGGAACATTTTATTTCTTTGGGGCAATTTTTTATTACTTATTGTGTCTTATGACTGCGCATTATACACAAATAGTAATAACCGAAAAGTAACAAAAATTATGACGGCCACACGCTTGTATGTGTTTCTGCAGGATAACATACAGCCAAGCACCGCAATGCATGTGTTAGCAAAACTTCACTCGCTGCATTTGTATTGATGCAACGATCAGATTAATTTTTGTCCTCTTCATCCACACATAATGAGAATCTCACCCGTCAACCTCAAATGTCTAATTAGAAACACTTTCGTTTTGTCCCGCAGTGTTTATTTGAAATGAAATTATGTTATACTGTCTGAACAGAGTTGCCGAAGTTGCGAATATTGTTCTGGATGGGCACGAATTTTGTATTTTCAAACAGGTGCAAATGAGTTTCCATGAACCAATGAGTATGTGTTTTGGATAGCTTGCAAGAAAGCTAATGTTTTTGTTTTTCTCTAACGCAGTTTACAGATCGTGATGTAAATTGAAGACGCATTTCAAGTCTTTGAAATCATCAACGTTTGCATACTCTATGACGGGGAAAATGCTGCTTGGCAGCTCTTGTCATATTCTTTCTCTACTCCGTATGCATACAACGAGCGAACTAATACACGCTCACCGGATGAATTGGAGATTGAAGGAACTTGTAACATGTGCAACATATGCGACGGTGTGTGATTTTTTTTTCTTGAGATGGAAAGGGAGCAGTTTTTGACAGAAAAAATCGTGCATGTGGTTGAAACGACCATTACTAGATAGTCGTACTCCCGTAACACGTGCTAAATTAATGACAGTATGTGTTGTTACTTGACTGGGGAAGAATTTTATTGCCTTTTAAGTAATAGGTTTGTTACCTTTAGGGGAATTTTGCGCTATTGCTTCTAAAGTAATAAGGAAAAGTTTTGCGTGTACTTTCGGAATCGGGATGATGTCCGGAGACCTACAAGTTTTCTACCAGAAAGCGGAAGTCGTCATTCTGGAATTGAAAATGGCCTCTGTGGTCGTTTTCAGGTCTCCGGACATCGTCTCGATTTCGAAACTACTCATATGTGTTGGTTTTTGAACAATATGAGCTGTTTTCCGAAAACCGGAAGCCACCATCTTGAGTTTCAAAATAGCGTCTGGAGTTGAATGTCGGTCTTCAGGCATTATCCCGATTCCAATAATACCCATATTCGATGGTATTCGGCCAGTTTTGGTTCAGAAAACTGAAAGTCGTCCTCCTTCAGGTCTCTGGACCAGGGGCGACTCGTGGCTTTTGAACCTGCCTGTTCAACTACAAATTCTGGGAATCTCAGTTTGAGTAAGTAATCACAATCATGTCTGCGTAAACACACAAG
This sequence comes from Wyeomyia smithii, assembly GCF_029784165.1. Taxonomy (NCBI): domain Eukaryota; kingdom Metazoa; phylum Arthropoda; class Insecta; order Diptera; family Culicidae; genus Wyeomyia; species Wyeomyia smithii. The sequence continues at coordinate 53,203,725 of NC_073694.1, forward strand.
TCATTCTATTTGTTGCTGCTGGAAAGTGAAACTTAAAAATGGATAAAATATGAATTTAAATTTGCGTTTGGAATATAGTTTTTGTCTGGCGTAGCCCGTGTGCAATGCACAGGTTGCACCTATGGACGAGTCGCCCCTGCTCTGGACATCATCCCGATTCCGGAACTACTCATATGAGGTGATTTTTGGACAATTTTAGCTGTTCTCTGGAAACCGGAAGTCACCATATTGAATTTTAAAATGGCGTCAGGAGTTAATTTCTGGTCTCTAGGCATCATCCCGATTCCGGAAATACTCATAACCATCGGCTAATTTTGGTTTTATTCCAGATACTGGAAGTCGCCATTTTGGAATCCATATTGGCGTCGTGGGTCGCTTTGCAATCTCTAGATATGATTCCGGTTCTGAAAATACACGAGACCATAGCATCCAAAACCTTATAAATGACCTGTGGAAGTAATTTTATGAACTTTGAACTAATAATTGTAGAATTTTTTTCAAATATTCATTAAATTCCTTAGTTTCGAACATATTTCCGAAAATCCGAATTTCCGGAATCTTTTGGTGCCAAAACTATTGAAATCTGTTGAAAATTGACAAAGTTGCAAGAATTTTAAAAAGTCTGCCCACCTTCCTTCCTTTGCCCTTCCCCGTTGTTGCTATATAAAAACTAATGTTATCAAAAGTTGCCCTGAGATGTCACTGAGTTTTATCACTTTTGATTGCAGTGGACTATGAAATTTTATCTTATGAAACCTTGAAAGGTACCCGGGTACTCCGTCGAGCACATAACGGTTAAGAAGGTCGAAAGAGGCAGCAAACAATTATTTTTTTCTGTTAGATTTGGATCACTGCGACCATTATTTTGATCTTTTGTGGTATACCTCTTCTTTAGTCTAGGTATTCGTGGCAGACATATCACTATTGATGGGAGTGATCATCGTTGTCCTATCGCACCCTTTCTCCCAATTAGGCACTGAATTTCGTATGAAATGTATTACCTCATTAGGATTCGCAGACCAGACCTCAAAAGGCTTCAAAGTTCCTTTTCCAAAGGCTCTTATTCTGCGCTGTATTAGTGCACTGCAGTGGCAGAGCAAATGTTCTGCGGTTTCACATTCGAACCCGCAGAGACGACAAATTTCGTCATCTGACTGACCAATTTGTTTCAGGTGATGCTTACTTGGACAGTGTCCTGTAAACAGTCCGGTAATTGTCCTTAGTCCCTTTTTATTTAAACTAAGCAATTGCTGGCTTTTCTTGACGCTTGGTTTTATAAAGCGTTTGGACTGGCGTAGCCCAACAATTATTAATATCTTCTTTAAACTTTTAAAAATATTGATCATTCCGTACTTTTCTTTGGTTTACCTTCACACGCACTGACGAGCATAAAAAAATTTGACAGCTCTATCAGTCGAACTCTAACCGTGATGGCGAAAACAGTGAAGCTACTCCGCTCAGAGTTATTATGCAGATATTATGCGGCAGTTCACGGACACCGGATACGCCCGATCCGGCATCTACAACATCTTGGCACTATTGGACATCGAAAGATAGTCCGGTTGCGGACTCTGTACGGCAAGATGCTACATCGCTGAGTGCAATTGGCCGGGAGTTCAATGCAAGTGGCCAAACAGTGAAAAAGTACCTGGCGAACATGGATATACATGTTAGGAAGCGGCAGTCTCGTCCACTGGTCTCGCAGCTGTTGGCAATGACACAGCAGCAGCGCCTAAATAAGATGGTCAAGTCGATTTAACCGGCAAATCGCGATGTGGCGGTGGTGATGGACGAGGGGACCTTCTCACCCTGGATGGCAACGACTGGCAGGGCACTTCGTATTTTACTTCCTCCACGAAGGAAGTGAGCTCCGAGGTGAAGTTCATTTCTCACACCAAGTTCCCCAAGAAGATGCCGCTCTGGCTCACAATTGGCGAGAAGGGGATGTCAAAGCCGCTCTTCTTTTGCTCCGGACTGACTGTGAACGGGGAAATTTATAGTACGAAGTGCCTGTCGGAAAGTTGTATCCCATGGAGGATTTCTGGGGAAACCTGAAGCGTTAGATCTAGTCCAACAATAGTGTTCCGAAAACTGAGGAGGAGTTGTTAAATAGAACGAAGGAAGACATCAAAAATATGCCTACATACATAGTTTCGTCAGCCATGGCGAATGTTCCGGAAAGCCGCTCGCAAGGGCGTAGAATTTTTTTGAAAGTAAGCTAACATAATTACTTTCCATGGAAATTTATCAAACTCAATTATCTGTCTTAGTCATTTTCCACCACCATCTGAAAGAAGTCCATTTTTTTACCGCAAATGTTACATACCGGTTGGCCACGACCTTCACGGACCTGGCTCAATGTGTTGGGAGTTAATCATCTAGGGTCTCTTTAGAAAAATCGTATTGTTGGTGTCGATTGGAATACTCCCGCTCTGTGGGACCATCGTCTTTGTCGCAAAGTTACGCATTTTGTGTACAAAACCTCTTTTTCTTTTTCTTTACAATTTTCAGACGCAAGGCGTCCGAAAAATTCTGATAGATAGATAATGGATGATGACAACCATTTCTGACCGGCCTAACTTTGCGTTTTCTTGTCAAAAGCAGCATTGTTTTTTAATTTGATAATTTCATCGTGTTCCTTGGAAAATTTCATGTGAGAAATATGAGTCAATCCCGAGATATATTATTTTCACGAAAATACTTTTAAATTTCTCAATTTTCATCAAACAATCATATTTATTTAAAGATGTCTAACTAACCCAAAAAAAAAAACTCCATAAATGATTTGTTACCACCTTATATTACGACTGGTTGTACAGATTGGATTCTTTGAGTTACGTTATAGCTTGGTTTTCATCATCTATGTTGTTCTTGAAGAATATTAGTAGACTCGATGCTACGATGTTGGCATTTGTCCGTGCGTCTTGATATTTTTTGCAGTTCAGCAAGATATGCCGGACGTCCACCGTCCACAACATTCGCATTCAGGTGGATTAGATTTTTGGATCAGAAACCCATGGGTAAGCGTACAGGGCGTACCTTATCGGGAGGGTCATCCGCTTTACGTCCCATAAGATGAGCGGTTTCGGAGCGTTCCATTCATGGTCTGTTGATCTAGGCCGTCGGCAGATGTTGGGAGTAGAATTGGTTTTTCCAATGAACATATCTGGAGTTCTGCGGACCACTGAGAGGTTCGAAGCTTCGCAGTTTTTTTCTTGCAGGCGGTTGTTAGTGGTGTTAGAAACCAGTCAGTATAGCGAATGTAGGGCTAGTGATGAGTGGAGGGCTAGTGATGGTTGGTCAGCCTCGCTCCGAAATAATCGCTGATCCTACTTGCAAAAGTGAGTGACGGGCACCTGGAGGCTGTCTTGCTTCAATGATGGTCAGAAGGCGTAGTCTGGTGGTGCAATTTTTAACGGTCAGTCTACTGTAGGATCTGAAGCAGAAAGTTCGATCTTACCTCCAAGATTTTAAGCTGATTCGTTTTTAGAACAGGGATGTGGTCAATAGTTTTTTCTTTCTTTGGCTCGGGGAAGATTGGGACTACCATAAAAGATGGTGGATTTGATCGGTGATATTGCCAACTGATGCTTTTGCCCATTTGACGGCCGAGTCAACTGCAATTTGTAGCTTCCGATCTAGGCGTTGATTTTTAGAGGCAGTCACAACCTGCAAGATGTCATCGGTGTTGAAAAGAATCTGGACTCCGTTAGGAACAGCTTGAAAGACAGGTTGCATTGCCACGAGAAATAGAGTGACCGATAGAACAGAACTTTGTTGGAATCCGTTCTCTAGTATATGCATCTGTGATAGTTGCCCTGCTACCACTACTTGAAACGTATGGCTGGGGCCGTTTTAACCGGTAATGGACCAAAAGGCACCGTACCGGCGGGATCAACAAAATACGGCGGTCATGCGCAAGGTAGCTGTATCGAGAGTGGTTAACTAAACCGATGTGTTTGGTTATGGATGACGAAATCTACATCAAGGCATACGCAAAGCAGATACCGGGGCTGGAGTTCTACGTTGCCAAATCACGGTTCGATGTTTTGGAAGACATTAGGAAGGAGTAAGTGGTCAAATTCGCCAAAAAATCCTTGTTCTGGTAGGTCATATCCCAATGCGGTAAACTGAGTAAACCGTACATAACAACGAGTTCCATCAACAGCGAAATTTACCACCCCAAGTGCCTCCAGAAGCGTCTGTTGCCCTTCCTGTGGTCCCACGGAGGCGAGACGTTATTTTGGCCGGACCTGGCATCATGCCATTAGTTGGAAATTGAATAAAGCAATTTTTCCGAAACATAATTCATATGTATTATTCGCTGAAAGTTTCAATAAAAACCGATTTAGAATAAATTTTTGGCGAACATTTTTGTCTGCTGCGTTTTTTTTCGAGTACAAATATTATTGTTTAGTTCAGCGATGGGAACACCAAAGAAAGGTGGTGATTCGATGCCGTTGGTGTCCACTGTATCCATTTTGTTGGTGTCTCGGTTGGGAATCCGGTCGAGGAGATTGAAATTTGACTAGCAATTGAGACGGAGGACGTGGATCCATTCCGTTGGCTATTTTTGTCGATAGTTTTGTTGGTCTCACTGGGCCTAGTTCGCCGCGGCGGCCGCGAGAGTTAGACGATCATTAACGGATGATCTCAATGATTGAGCATATTTCGCGCAGGTGAAGTGTACATTTCGGTTACAGCGTTTGACCCTCGACACCTGCCCGCAATGGAATCTGTTTAAAAAGGATCATTTGTAGAATACGAACGCCGTTGGGTACGCCGGGTCAAGTTTTCCAGGTTTCTTCTCGCAGAGAGTGAATTTGTCCGTATTCATTCATCCTTTCTACGGAGGCAAGTCTAGTTTTTGCTGAAGAAAGTCAGAGATGTCGATGCATTTGAGCCTGTTTGAAACTGCCTCGAAGTTGATGACGAAGAATCGGTCGACCGTAGAGTTCATTTCGTGGCCAGAAATGTTCCGTTAGCGGAAATGATGATGTGAAAAATTGCACAACGGACGAAATATCAAAAAAAAAAAATTGAAAAAGAAAATACACAATCGGAGTTTTGGAAAACACGTGCCTTCAAAACCAAAACTGTCGAAGTACTGTTCTTCTAGTACCGATTCCTTGTGAAAACGACTTCTAGCTCAACAACGGGCTCCACGTTTCAACTAATATCAACAAGCAAAGCTGAATTGAGCTTGAGCTTGAGCGTAATTACTCCTCCGTAATCGATCTGAGCTAGTAAAGTTGCACAAGGAACCACGTATATGGCTAGTTGGGACTAGTTTGTCATTTCCAGTGCACAACAATTCAGTAACTACCGCTTTGTTTAGATCGATAACGGCGCCGGCCACGTCATTGTAAGGAAGAGGGTGTAACAGTTGTGGTTGATCGAGTTTACCTCTGCCTTTTCACGACTGCTATGGAAAGAAAGGTTTGCGTCACCGTGGTACGTGGCAACACTAAATTGTCCAAAAAATATTATTATTTCGTAAGTTGTTTTTATTTTCTTTTGATATTTGTTCATTGCATTATTAAAGCAAAATTAAAAATTAAAATTTCCAATTTATATTCAATTTGTTAAGCTACGGTGATGCGAACATGAGGTTGTGTTTTCACAGGTGGTGCATCAACTTTTTTTCCGAATCTTGTGCCTTTGAAAACTCGAAATCAGCCATCTGGCTCCGATACCGTTTTGCCTTAATAATCTTGGTTTTCAAATTGGAATCTGAGATCGATTTCCGACCTCTGTGCATCATCCCGCTCAACGAAACATCCGTATTAGATATTTTTTTCAGACATTCAGCCTTCCAGAAACCGGAAGGTGTTATATTTGATTTCAAAATGACGTCTGGGATCGCTCTCTGACTTGAGGGCACCATTGCGTTTCCGGAAATATACATGTTGTATAAAATTTGGCCATCTGATCCAACCAGAAATCGGAAGACGCCATTTTGGAAGTCAAAATTGCATCTGTAACTGGTTTCCGGCCTGTGGATATCATCACAGCTTAGAAAACATTGTTGTTGGATGGTATTATCAATATTTGAGGTCATTATTTGATAAGGCAATCGACCTTCTATAAACTCATTCACTTCAGACCTCCTTTTTGAGGTCATCTCATGCTGTTTTTTTGATACCAGAAGTCGCCAGCTTGATGTCGACTTCTGGCCTCCGGCTGTCGAAAATACTCATAGTGGGGTGTATTTGGCTATTTTGCGTTGTTTTATAGAAACCAGAAGTCACCATCTGGGATTTCAAAATGACGTCTGAAGTTTATGCTTGGCTTTTGAGGCAACTTCAAACTGTTCTTCAGAAATCGGAAGCCGCCACCCTAGATTTCAACATGGATTGTGAGAACGATTTCCGGCTTTGGGGCATCATCCCGTTGCTGGAAATACACATATTGGATAGTACGTGGCATTTTAGGCTGTTTTCTGGAAACTAAAAGTCTTAGATTTCAAAGAACAATACAAACCAAAATATGAATAGAAATGCTAACAGACCATTTTGAAAAGTGTTCTCGCTGCAAATAATTGTTTCAAAATTGATATTTAACTTCTAAAATAAACTCTCGCGGGCGCATTAGGCGCGTTAGTTATTGACCCTTATGCATAGACCACTAATGTAGCGTGGGGGGAGCGGAGGGGGCGGTCCGCCCCAGGTGTTTTAAATTGGAGAATTTTATCAATTAGGTGAAGGTCGAGCTGTAACCCTCGAAAATTGTATAAATTTCTCAAAGATGAGATTTAGATTTAGTGCAATGGAAAACGAGCGTGCTAACTCCCACGATTTTTGATAACAAGATGATTCCACTGCAACCTGGTGGGGGTGACACCCAGGGGGAAAGGGGTGACACTCAAATTTTTCGCCCCCCGGGTGTCACCCGGTCACGCTATGCCACCCTTTCAAAGATGTAAATTAATTCACAAAAACGTTTAGCTCTATTTTATATTATGATCACGTATAAAAATAATTGATATGGGAAACATTGTGCAAAAATAATTTTCTTTCTTTGTTTCCATATAAAAAATTAAGTGGCAGGGTCCACAAGATACAACATGCCTTCTAAACATGATAATAAAAAAAACAAAATTAGTCTAATCATTAGCTTTTGCTTCATTCCTTTACAGGTAAGACTCCATGGCGATAGGAAATGCAAGTTCGAACTGGTATTTCTGCTAGAGCACTTACCTTCTGATTGTCGTCTTCGTGCGTCGACGGCGCCGTCACCGTGAGATAGTAAACGTTGTTGCCGGCCAGCGAACGGCACAGCAGCCGCAACTTACAGAACTTGGACTTGACCGGATTCCGCTGTATGCACATCAGGTAGTCCTGCAGATCGGAATAAGTGTACGGGTAGCTGTGCGCAAAGTAAACCGTATCGCCATCGAATCGGAACTCGATGTTGAACGATAGCGTGAACGAACTATTTCCGATGTAATCGTCATCGTCGTCGTCAGCTGGCCGGTGATGGTAGCTGCCGTGGTTGTACCTGCCAAACAGATGCGCCAAAGTGCCCGAAAAGTAGATTATTTTCCAGTTCGATTGTTCCACACTGCACCATAACTTACCCGTTATCACTATCATTACGAAAGTAGGAAATGTTTTCACCGCATCGCTGCCATCCCACGTGATTATACTCGGCATCCGAGGTGGAGTACATCAGCGGACGCATACCCTCCTTGTACAAGCTGTCCGGTTTGGTCAGGTTAATGATCGAGAACCTGTCGAGAAAATTAAACCCGTTGATGAATAAACATAGAAAGCAAACGCAAAACAAAGCTTCCACATCACCAAACTGTTATTTTGATCATGGGAAAAAAATCGAAACGACTTCGGAACGCAAATTTACTCAAGCTCCCTCCAGTTCAGGTCGTAGCGATGATGAATGGGCTTTTTTCTGTACTCTTCGCAACTCGCACCGTCAAACATAATTACCGGTCCGCAGGCAATCGTTTGAAGGCAAAAAATGCAACCTTCGCTTTGCTGTAAAACAAACGGAGAGCACCACCAAAAATGTGCAGATCAAACTAATTATGATTTGGTGTTCTTTTACATAGAAGCAAATTTATTAAACGTAAGCATCTGCTGCGAAAAAAATCTCAATTTTTTGTGCATTTTAACTATATTTATCGTTTGATTATGCAGCGAAAAATTGAGTTATGACTCGAAACCGATAACAGAAACTGCCTGCCAGGACTTCATTTTCGCTCTTTCATAGTGGATCTTTTTAATATCTATTTCTTGTATGCAAATTGCACTACAGGATTGAAGGCTGAGAAAAAATGCGTGAATCCACCCGGGCGTGTGTGCGTGCGTTAACCACTCACCATCGCAGAATGGATCTTCGGTCTCCTGCTGATTTAATCAACTCGTCGACTAAGGAAAGCTCTACCTCCTTCTGTGAATAACGCGGCTGCTGCTACGTTCGGGCGGCTGTCTGTTGTTGATAAATGGGTCCACGCGGCCCTCCGCCTAAAGGTGGCGTATAAATTATTTCAATCCAACAGCAGCTGTCGGGAGCAGTGAGCGTGTGGAACTGAGCGTGGAACGGAAAAGTTCTACAATTTGTAGTATATGACTTGGTCATATCCGAGCGAGACGAGTGTGAATTTATACGGCCTTATTTTGACGGTACGGATGAAAATAACTCATTTGAAATTCTATCCAACGTTTGCCATGTCGATGTTGGGCTCGGAAAAATCGCAGTTGATTTTGGAAGAATTTTCTCGTTTTGAAAAAAGTTTTTTTTTTGTACATGTGTTCTTAACAACAAAATAACAAACTCACCTAGGCAGTGATTTTGTGTGTTTAATTTCCTATATCGCTTCGATTGCTATCAAGAGATTACAGCCTGCCCACCCCTCGCCAGTTGTAGCGTTTCTTCCGCGTAAGTTATGAAGCAAAAGTTTAAAGTGAATTGAATAGAACATTCTGTCAAACACATCAGCTGCGTCAAAACTTTACTACATAACAAACATCTTCACGAGAGAGTTTGCGAGATCGGTTAGCGTCGCATGATGGGTAAAGTTTTCGAGCGAACAAAAAAATTGTACTCATGTTTCCAAGAAACTAAGCACTTAGGCAACAACAGCAGCAACAGAAGTTTTTTTACCATCAATTCTTAAACATCCTGCAGCATTACCCTCGCAGCTGTTGTTTGTAATCGCTTCTAAAAGCAAAATCGATCTGTACATGCTGATGCTAATGAATTTTTGAAACAGAAAGTTTGTGAGTTTTATTTTGCTTTTTATCAAACCGACCATCAACAAGTGGTTTTAAAATCATAATATTTACAGTACGTTGAAGAGTTGCATAGTGAAGAGGAGGTTGCCCTCCGGGCAAACATGTATCAGCTTTTAATGATGTCATACTAACGCACACACACACGAAGGCTGGACAAACGCGCTCCCTGTGTCGAGGTGGAAAATAAATCGTGCGTTTCTGCAGCGACCGTGTGAGAATTATTTTTAGAACGGGAAAGTAATAAACTGCACTTGTTCGCCCGAAACCGTGTCTTTTTTGCGTTAACGAACGTTTTTCGGTGTGGTCCACTATGGTGTTTGACCCATTAATATAGACCTAGGCCGGTTTTAATAGACCGGTTATAGAATATTACAAACAACTATCAATAGTTGAATTTAAAAGGCAAATAAACTCCCCCACTCACCTGTAAATCACCTTGGCCTTGGTGTTCTTCACCCGGAAGTAGAACCACTGCGTGTGCCGATTGGTGTACATATCCGGCCGCAGGTACAGCTCGTAGTAGGTCGGCGTTATCTTGATGGCCCGGCCGAGGTTGCCACTTTCGAAGCGCGACTCGAAGATCAGATCGTCCGGTTCGAACGCATTCGGGTGTGCCGTTGGTTGCGCCTTGGATCCGCCCACCGTAGAGCGGGTATACTGCGGAACAGGATGAACGATAGGAGTCGGTGAGCTATCGGTGGAAGACGAGAAAGTGTGCTTGTTGTTGTTGTTTTCGTCGGCGTCGGCGTCGTCGTTGCCGTTGCCGTCTCGAGTGTGGTGTATGTGAAGGAGTGGCGGTTCGTCGTTCCCGTCATGTTTGCTCTGCTCGCCTTCCGAGTCGTTGTCGGATTCCGGCTCGCTGGCGTAGAAGCTGTGGCTGCTGTCGCAGCTGCGAATCCGGGGAAGACTGGGTTCTGCACTGCACTCATCACTACTAACTGCGTACGCCAGTGGCAGTTCCTCGGGAAGATTTGGACATGGGTCAGAATGGCTGACCTCCTTATTCAGTATCTCCGATTCACTTTGCAATTGCTCTAAGGCCAGTTTGGCCAGTTGATCCCGAGTAAAAATCTCGGATTCATCGTTAATTTCTTCGTACGTTATTTCATCATCATACTCGCTAGCGTCATAACGAAGTACATTCCCATCTTTGGAGCTACTACTTGTAGAATTACTGTGTGAATCTTCATCGTCATCATTGTCGCTTCGACGAACACCATTGTAACGCCACAGCGAATCGTACGAATCTGGACTTGTGAACGACCGGTCCGAGAAGTAGTCCTGTGCGAATGGGAAAGTGTTACTTGCATCCGAACCGCTCTGGCTAACTTGATCGGTAATTAGAGCGAGTTCATCGATTATTTCTTGATTATAATCAGCATCACCGTTCAAATCGACAGTAGCAGGAAAGTGGAATTCAGCGGAATCTTCTCGAAAAAGATATTGAACGCACTCCAAAGCTAATTCTTGTAGCAGCAGGTGACAGTCGTTAGTGGCAGAACAATGGTAAAAGTCGTCGGGAGTTTGAGGTAGCAGGGATAGCAGAGGCGGCGACGAGCTGAGCGAACTGGGCGGGGTCTTTGGTGTGAGAGTGTGTTGATAAGTGGAAAAGAAAGGGGTTTTGTGGCAAAAGAAAGATTTTTTTAGAGAACCGACACTCCTAAACGTTGCTTGATTAGTGTTCCACGCAAAAGCATTAGATCGGCACAACGCACAATCGAGACGAAACGGATATTGATGGGAGGTGGGACATGTGTGAAAAATATCCTGCAGTTGTTGTTTGGTAAATATAACTTACATAATGAACGGCACTGGTTGGATTGTAGTTAAAAAGGATTACTCCGTTCTCTTCGCCAACGGGCCGGGGCTGGAGCTCTTTCCCCGTGGGTTGATAGTAAGGTTCTGGCGATTCGGGAGCATAGTTGATGTGGTAGATGCGTTCCTCCAGGGCCTGCGAGAAAAAATAAATGTTGAAGAACAAACGTTAGTCAATAGAGTTTTTTTTACAAAATAGTGTATAAAATATTCAGGGGCGACTCGTCCATAGGTGCAACCTGTGCAATGCACGTTTGGACGTCAGGCAAAACATGAATCTAAAATCCAAATTCACGCTCTTATTTTCTTATTTTGTAGTTTTATTTTTAAGTAGTAACATAGGGAATTACTTGCTTTTATTCGCGGATTAAATTGTAGTTACTTCTCCAAACTCTGATTTTCAGAACTTTTAGTTGAACAGGTAGGTTCAACAGCCACGAGTCGCCACTGAAAATATTCTTCTTTGAGAATGGCAAAAATCTCTGATTTATATTGCTGATTTTCCGCCGATCCGTTGTACCCACTAGTGGGCCATTTCATCCCTTGTCGGAGGCTGAACGACTGCTACCATTATTTGATCTATTGTGGTATGCCCAGGGCCGGCTTTAGAAGCTGGGGGGCCCGGGACAGCAATTTTCGTGGAGCCTTCTTTTCTTAAAAATTTAGTTGAAATGATTTAACGTTTCGCTGGAAGGTGACGAGCAAAAAAAAGGTCTCCACTCTGTCTTACGTCTGACCCAAGACTAGGGTGGCCCCTCGTGTCGAAAGGCCCGGGGCATTTGCCCCCTTCGCCCCCCTTTAATCCGGGCATGGGAATGTCCCAACTTATTCGAGCAGGTTCAGTTGAGCTTACGAGCAGGTTCAGTTGATGTCCTTATTACATTATACATTTATCCCAGTTAGGCAACGCATTCCATATGAGGTTAATTACCTCACCGGGATTTTCCCTCCAATTATCAGCAAGTTTTATGTGTCTCTCGTGTCTCTTTAGTTGATTTCCAGGTATCTTGTTTTATTTATATTTATTTTGGTACTCCATATTTTATTTATGTTGGTACTCCAGGTGGACTGCCTGGGTAACGATCCCCACACTCTTATTTCTGTAAGCTGGACGGTAATCTGATTGTACAGAGTTGGTCCAGTGATGAAAAATCACGAGTACGGTGTTGGAGATTTCGGAATTTTCTGAAGTAATATTCACTTGATGTTTATAGCGTCGTTCGAGAAGGAGTACCTTAGATTAGTGCATGTGCCTTCTCGTTTCTCCCAGCTTATTACCCTGACCCGTCCTGAGGCGGAATTTTTGGCCGGACAAGTGGCCCTCTTCGAGGTGACGCTAAAGCCAGTTGGTTGAAGATACGGAGATTTAGGAGTGTGGCGTTTTAGGCCCGCTACAAACTACTGGGTTTTACATATGTAATAATCAATACTTCGATAGCGAGCGGGTCCTAAAAATCGTGGATAATCGGCTTAATGCTAGACTATTTGCTTTACTTATGCTGGAGTTTAAGTGTTCCCCGATCGAACGATTATAACAAACGGATAACATAAATATATCTTCGTCATCTTCGTAAACTCAAATAATTTTTTTTTTTTTAGTATGAGGGAAATGACATTTACATACAAAATGAAAAGAAGTGGACTTAAATGTTGAAAGATCGTTTTTAAAGCGTACTGTTTTTTAGATATAACTGGAGCCAACACAGAACTCGCAACATAGTGTAGAACTAGCTGGAAGCTAGAAATACCTAATAAAACTTGCTTCATATAGAATTGGAACAAACTTTTGCTCATTTTGTGGCGCTGCTGGTGGAGGAATTTGGAAGTTCTTGGCGCCCACGTAACGGTAATTTTATCAGCGGCACCTATGTATTTTTGACATTCCGCAAAACGACTGTATTTTAAATGCAATCAACATGGAAGCAGAAAGAAGGGAACAAATTGTGCACTGTTATTTGGAAAATCCATTGTGGTCTGCATATAGGCTAGCTTAACAGCTAAAATTGCCCAGATATACCGTATTGTGCGTCATCGAACGGTAAAAGGAAACATTGACGACAATTCGGAAGCCTCAAGCTAATCATCGGAGTGGAACTATCAACCGGAAACTGCGTGGTAAGATTTTGAAGACCATCAAGAGGAATCCCAATCTTTTAGACCGCGATTTGGACAGATAATTCGGTGCTGCCCATAGAACCGTGATGAGAATTCCACTCCGGAAAGGAATCAAGTCGTATCGAGTCCATAAAACAGAATAGTGTGACCGAAATCCGTGCTCGGAAGCTTTACGACTAGGTGCTGACCAAGTTCGACGGTTGTCTTCTGATGGACGATGAAACTTATGTCAAGGTTGACTTCGGGCAAATTTCAAGTTTGTTTTAGCCGACAAATTTGCACGAACATTCATGATGTGGCAGGGCACTTGCAGCTGTGGCAGAGAACGGAAGTTTTCGTTACAAATAAGACGATGACGTCGGAACTGTACTAAAAAGAGTGTTTCCAAAACGAATTTTTGATCCCGTGACCATCCTGTGATGTTTTGGCCAGATTTGGCGAGCTGTCATCACAGCAAAGTCGTTCAAGAATGGTATGCAGAGAAAGGGGTCCAGTTTGTTTCGAAAGACCTTAATCCATCCAAATGCCCCCAGTTCCGCACTATTAAGAAAAACTGGGCAACTTGACAAGTGCAGATTCATCAAGGCTGTTTTTGTCAGATGAATTTTTTACAAATAAATAATAAAGAATAAAGTATGAAGAGGAGATTCAAGTCAAAGGAAAAGGTCAAAGATATTAATCAAACGAAGGCCTGGTGAAATAAGATGGCCGAACGATGCATTAGGCGGAGTACACAGTATTAAAGGAAAAGTGCAAGAAATCCTTCGATACTGTGACGGATACTTTTATCCGTATAGTCCTATGACTACGTCTATCTTGAAGTTAAGTGCATCAATTCGAATATATAAAATGATACCGAGCAAACCAATCACCACCCAAGCACAGCCGACACTAAAGTATACAACCGACATGACTTCGGAACGATTTGTTGTTGTCGTTGTTTTACTCGCTCTAGTACACACACCATGCTTACTGGAAATTTATGAAAGGTACCATTCCAACATTTTACCATCATTTTCATTCCAAAACCGTACCGGTAACATAAGGACGCCAGGTGCTAAAGCCATGCAAATAAGCATATAATCGCGTTTTCGCTTTTTTTCTTTTCATTGTGACCGCGACCAGGCAGTTTTCAAAAATAATTTACTCTTCCTGTCATTTTCTATTCTGCTGCGCTCCGCCCTTTTTCCAAGTAACTGACGAAACCTTGATATATAAGGTACCATTCGGACATTTTACCGTCATTTTCATTCCAAGACCGTACCGGTGACATACAGGCGGCAGATGAGATTTTCCGTTTAGTAAATAAACAGCAGAAAGCAGTTCCGTTTAGGAAATAAACGAATATATTGAGAATTTGTACGAACATCACAATAATTTCATCAATCGTATAAAAAGGGTTACAACTGAGTTATAAAAAAACACCAGTGTAATGAAAATTGTACAGTTCCGTGACGTATTTGCGTGAAAGTGACCCATAATTGTGCCTGAGCCATAATTGTAGAGGCACTGTATAAGCGTAATTCCCAGAAGCGTGCGAAAGATCGGCAGAAAACGATTTCTCCGAAGCATCGAAATATAGAAAAATACCGTAGAATACCTGTTTTTTCTCAAAAGTATGAAGAAAATGCTACATTTGTGTACAAAAAGATCTTGAATTCAATGATAAATAATTGAAATACACGCAACTGTTTTTGTTCTTATACTATCGGAAGCAAGCTTTACAAAATAGTTTTATAGTTTTCAAGTCTGAAGGGCGCATTCTCTCAAAAACCTGAATTCAAAAATTTCAAAAAATCAAACTTCAAAGCTATGTTGAAATTTTGTCCGAAACATAATGACCACTCTGTTGACATGTTACATGTTAACAATCAATCTCAAATTAAGAAGTTGAACAAATTTTTGTTCTATCGAAAAGTGGCCGCAACTGTATTTTACTATCTGTTGGTCTAAACTGGTACCAAATATAAATCACCGCATTGTACATCTCTAATCAGCCGGCTGAACAGGGAATAAACCGGACATAGCTAAAAAGAGATGGATATAAAATATATGTATGATCGCATCACTTATCAAGGTGAATCCTGTTCCAACGAACCCTTTCTTACTAACAAAAAATTCTTTTCTGTTACCGTTGTGGAGATGCAGAGGTTAACAAGGTCTCCAAACAGCAAAATTCTTGCTAATATTTCGTCTCTTTTCCAACCTGCAAATGCCTTACTGAAGTCAGTGTAAAGCGCTTTTACGTACTAAAAAATTTTGTCATTTATAAGTGACTAGATTTCTCGGCAAACTTCGTTCCGTTCGCTTTTTTTATTCAAATGATATCAAACAATCTAAATTGATTTCACCTACATAATTTGCAAATGCATAACGAATCGTACATTGTATACGTTCAAACTCAAAAGAAAAATCATTTTTAATGATTGGTTTTATAGAAATGAAAACATCTTTGCCTTTCAGCTTTTGTACATCACTTCGATTCTAAAAATACCCATATTGGATGACATTCGGTAATGTTCAGATGATTTCCAGAAAAAGAAGTCTTCGGTTCCAAAAACCGGAGTTTTGGCTTCTGTGCATCATCATGAATACAGAAATACCCAGATTTTGTGGTATTTGGTCACTTTCCACTGTTTTGACGTAGAACTACGTTTTACTTTAGCATACCACACAGAGATGCAAACTAAAAAACTGGGACGAAATTTGTCCCTTTTCAAATGCTTATAGGTCGGTTGGTTTTCAACCGATTTTCTTCATTCTTGCAGCAATCGATTGGAAAATTATACACGCATCTGCCCAAATGCAGAAAAATGTTTTATAATCTACGAACTATTGCACTATTGAAAATTGTCAAGCCTTGTTGAAATAAAAATAACGTCCTCTGATTGGTCGCTTGCTTGCTGTGTGTGTATTATATGGTATGATGTGTGTATGATATGGTGAGTTGATGTGGAATGATGTGTTTATGGTATGATGATATGGTATGATGTGTTTATGGTATGATGATATGGTATGATGTGTGTGTGTCTGTATGATATGGTATGATGTGTATGTGTCTGTATGATATGGTATGATGTGTGTGTGTCTATGATATGGTATGATTTGTGTGTGTGTGCTGTGTATGGTTTTTAACTCGCCACGTTCTGCTAACTGCTGAATCCGGTTCACGAAATTCACAACCCTTCATTAGTAGACATTATAACTCATTACCCAAGTAAAAATATTGGTTTTATCAAAGTTTTATAGCGCTCAATACAGCCAAAAAAGCGCTATGAAACTTTGATAAAACCAGTTGTGTTACTAGGGTAATGAAACACTCAATGCATTTGTTAATAGTGTACGTAGTTCTACGTCATTTATGCGGTCGTGTCTTGGATACAACCTCCTACTTTTTCAGAAACAGGACGTCGTCAACTTGGATTTCAAGATGGCATGTTGAGTCGGTTTCTGGCCTCTGAGCGTTTTTCTGGTGCCGGGTGATATTCGGTCATTTTGGGCTATTTCCCAGAAACCGGAAATCGCCATCTTAGAATTCAAAATAGTGTCTGAGGTTGAATTTTGGCTTCTATGCATTATCACGGTTACGAGCCCATATTTGGTGGTATTTGGTCACTTTCGGTTGTTTTTCAGCCCCCCACCCCTCCTTCCAAAGTGAGAAGGGATGTCAAATCATCATAGAAACATTTTTCACCCCCAATAACCTTCACATGCAAAATTTGGTTCCATTTGCTCGATTAGGTCTCGAGTTGTGCAGAAATTTGTGTTTCACATACATGGAATCTCTCCCTTTCGAAGAGGGTGGGGTGTAGAACCACTATGAAAGCATTTTTTGTCCCCAAAAATGTTCTGATGCCAAATTTGGTTCAGTTTGCTTGATTAGTTCTTAAGCTGTGTTGAAATTATTTTATTCGTTATTTGTATTTTATTTGTATGGGACCCCTCCCTTCCAGAGGGGTATCGAACCTCCATGAAAATATTTTTTGCCCTCAAATAATTCTGGAGTCATGCAAAAATTTGTGCTTCATTTGAATGGAAGCTCCCCTTCCAGATAAGGGAGAAGTGTGAAACCACCATAGAAACATTTTTTCCCCCAAAAACCTCCGCGTGCCAAATTTGGTTCCATTTACTTGATTAATTTATGAGTTATGAAGAAATGTGTGTTTCATTTGTTTGGAAGCCCCCCTTCTATGAAAGGGAGGGGTGTCGATCTACCACAGAAATATTTCATTCTCTTGTGAATCACCAAATTTGATTCACGCCAAATTTGATTCTACTTGCTTGAAAAAACCTCGAGTTATACAGATATTTGTGTCTCGTTTGTATGGGAGCCCTCACTTCTTCCGGAGCAGGGAGGGGTATTAAACTACCACAGAAATTTGCTAGATTAGTTCTAGGGTTATGCAGAAATTTGTGTTTCATTTGTATGGGAGTCCTCCCTTCCAGGGGAGGGAGGGGTCTCAAACTATCACAAGAACCTTCCTCGACCTCAAATACCTCTACATACAAATTTTTATGTCGATCGGTCCAGTAGTTTCCGAGCCTATATGGATCAGACAGACAGAATTCTTTTTTTATATGTATAGATTACTGGTCAGTTAACGTGATTCATATGTATATTTCTGCTATCGGGAAAACTAATTTTAAGAGTTTTTTTTTTTTCATAGTCAACTTCGATGCAGTTTTCTTGTAAGTAAACGGAGTAACGGCGAACCCGGGCAACAATTACTCTGCCACATTTTGACGCACTTCCGCGGCGGTTAACGGCACCAAAACTCACAGAAACTCTTAAAAAGCTTTAGTTTTTCATTTTCCCAGTTAGAGCTTCAGGCCAATTTTTTTTCAATTCTGTCGACCAATGTATTCTTTATATATTCATGAACTGTGGCAACTTTCTCCAAACTATTTATTATCGTCTTAACTCAAGCATGTTGCTTAACGAAGATCACGATGCCTTGATTCGCAATAGGGCTACCGCTCGCCCTGCTTCGGACGTTATATGCCGCTTCTAAAACGTTAGACCAGGGCATACGGAAATGGATAACATACTAATCAATCTTTTCAAAATTGGGACAAAATTTCTATTTTTTTAAATTTTTGATTTTTGAAATATTATATTGCAAATATTTGTGGCCTTAAAAGCGATCTTCTCTTGTTTGAAAACTGACATGGGCTTGTGCTGTGAATTTTGATTAGGATTTCTTTTGTTTTCGTATAGTGAGAAAATGATTACAATTGTAAAAAAAATTACTCGTTCTGTACGTTTTTGCTAACAGAATATATTTGGGGTAAAACCCCAAACCCCAACGTGAAACGTGTCTACAGTGATTTAGAGGATTAGGTTTTCTTACGCGTTTTCTACTTTGTAACAGTTTTGCGCCATATTTTGATACCGTAAAACCTTTTTGCCCACACTTGATGACCTATAGCGGTGACAAGCTATATCAAGCCAAGTAAATATTTTTATTTTTTACTACTGATAGTGCGGCAAGAAAAAGCCAACAATTATTGCACATGTTAGGTGAAAACTGATCCCAAACCTTCAGAATTATTAAAAATCCCTTCTAAAGGCCAAACAGAAATAACAAGTTAAACTCAGAATAGCCGTATATTTTTTATTGTTTTTTTTTTTTGAAAACCAAAATAAAGGTTTTCACAACTCGCCTCTCTGGGATTCTATTGTAGGATTCTGTTCTGCAAATTTCTTACATAATAATTGGTCGGCATGCGACCAGACCATCTTCCATGTTTTGAAAAATATAGTTAAACCAGTCTACGTGGAAATTAATAATCTATCTTTCATAAATATATGATATCACTTGATTAGTTCATAATGATGTTATAACAAAAATTCTCTGTAGCAGCTTTCAGAAAATCTTAGGGTGGACTACCTTTGAACGACGATTACTCGAAATAATGTTTTTGGCGCTTGGTTCGGTTTGGCTGCACGCCGATCAATTGTGCCTTTTGATTCTACTTTCTGTGGCGAACCCAATACACGCCAAACATCAAATCGTTTCATCAGCTTGGTGGTGTACATTAAACAGGTATTAAATGTTCAAAGTAGCGGAATCCTCCATAAAAACCGCATTTTACGACGGTCACTTAATCAGCTGAAAATGAATGCAAATTATTTTTTATGTCCACCGGGCAAGAAATCACTTAATTTAATTTGGTGAACCATGGGAAAAGATAAAATGCCTGTATTGACTTTTTTTCGACGCGAGGAAAACAAGGATCACAATGAAGCAATCATCACAATTTCAATGGTAATTTAATTTTATGAACCGTTTAAGTGACTCGCCAATGATAATGAACCGTGAGCCGAATATAAGCTTCACTTTTAAATTGCATTACATGCCATTGTCGCTTTCCGAGCGGGCGATACGAAAAAAGGTAATACCCATTTGAACCTGTCTGTAGCTGATAATTTCATATAATTCCGAAGCAAGCTCACCCGGTCCTGTTTCGTTACATACTTTCGAAAGCACACGCGAACGGTTCAGATTATAATCACGGCGGGAGGCAGCAGAATTTCGTTTAATTACACAAGGAAATATATTCCGAACACATTAGTCAAATTATGTCGAGAAAGAAAAAACGTCGAAATATCAATGACGGGTGGGTTTTAGTGCCGGTACAGGTATAACTTTATGCGATGAGGTGGTAGTAGAGAAAATAAAATCCTCCTTATCTGCGCCCCCAACAGTCAGGACTTCGAAGTGAAAGTTTTTTTCCCCGACGAACGACGGAGCAATTCGTAATTAAAACAATGGGCTAACCATTTCGAACAGGAAGTTTCACGCTAGGCAGCACTTTCTGGGCGGCGGGCTAAGACCGTGATTCGAAAAGGCGGCGATATTTACGTAGGAAGATGAAAACGGCGAAGAAGTTGATAACAGTTTATTGAACTGTTTTACCTTCGGCGGTAAGTGTTCTTTCAACATTTTCTACTTAAAGTGAACTTTCACTGGCGCCCACTGTGGAAAAAAATAATGGATGTGAATATTTGTTCTAATGACATGCTTCTTTTTGCGTCGGTCGTAGTTTTTTCCCGGCGCTGCGTAATTCTAAGAAAAACAGTATTTGATAAAATTCGTGAACAGATGGTTACATACATTTCCAGTGAAAATATTTATTCTACGCTGTTGGCCGGTGGATGTTTTCGCTAGAAACTCGTTGTTATCTTCATTATGAATTCGTATTGCCTCTTGACCCGCAGTGGTTTATCGTACTACGCAAATGTTGTAGGTCACATGAAGACAGCTACATTCGCAGCCAGTCCACTGGTATAGCTCAAGATTAGGGAAACTCGGACAGCCTTTATCATCGGCGAGGAAATTGTTCGTAGAAACACACTATTCGTGTCAGACCTACCTAAATGATAAACTTACATAACGGTTGGGTGGAAACCAACTAAACGCTTGTTGTGACTTCTACATAGTTCCCTACTTTAACCTTAATTTCTGTACAAGCGCTTTTGATTTTCTCATTCAGAAAAGTTCTTAGTTTAATTAAAGAACATTTAATTTCTTATTCCTTTCTAATCTTCAGCATTGTTTGTCGATTCTACACTTAAGTTTGAGTCATTCCTAGCCTTTTTTAGCGCTTAGAAAGGTGTTTTTCGGTGATTGGTAAATCATTTCCTTCTCTAAAAGTTTTTTTTCTATTTCGAGCTCAATTACAGTTTATTTAACTTTTAACTTCTTTTGTATACACGCAAAAGTTCAAGTCTAAAACAACCAATGTGTCTTCTCTCCTCTTACAATCTTTGCTCCAATTTTGCACAACAAATCTATGAAATGTATAGAGGTCCGTCCACATTTCATGTGGACTGTTTGAGCCTCGTAGCATCATGCCAAGGAAGGGGAGCTGCGTAGCCGCAAGGTTACAGAGTCCGCTTTGTCAAGCGGATGGTCATGGGTTCGAATCTTAGTAGAATCAGGCCATCCGATGTCAAAAAGGACTTAAGCATGGGTTTATTCTCAAGCTCCCCACCAGTTACCCTTCCTTTACGCTGGAATCTACAAATACCTTTGCGTGACTTCCTCTTAACAAAAAATAAGTCCCTCTTATCAATAAAACTGGCCAGAAGGACGCACGACGAAACTTCTCCAGGGAATTATAATTGGTGATATTTGGCAAGAGGAACGAGTATCGGTATAGTAGAACAGTAAGCGTGTAAGGAAGAGTAGCACATTACACACAAGCACTGATGAACAATAATAATAAGCATGCCACTTCTCAATAGAGGTATTGCTATTAACAGAAGTGCGGGATACAGCAGACACCCGGGCATATCGCACAATAGATCTACGATTCTGGTCGCAGTGAGGAAGCCCATACAGGAAAAATAAATCATGCCAAGGAAGATGCGCACGTTTTTTTTCTGGACAGCTTCCATGCGATCAATCTAGACCTTGTTGAACGGACACCAAGCGACAACCGCTGATTCGCGCATCGAACGTACCAGGGCGCAGTACAAAGCCTCCATGCACAGTGGATCGCGGAATCCATCGGCAATTCTAAAAATGAATCCCAGCTGCTAGTTTACTCCTAAAATGACATCTTCATAATGTGCCCGGAATGTAAGCTGGCTATCCAAAACTACGCCAAGATCTTTCAAAAGAAAAAAGATTTTTACATCGTCTGCAAAAAGAAGCCTCGAGGTAATACAGTAGCAACGTCGTTAATGAATAGTGAAAATAAAAGCGGACCCAGATTGCTTCCTTGCGACACTCCAGAAAACGGTGTAAATGGCTCAGAATGTGACGACCCAAGACTGACACATACAACTCTGTCGGTCAGGTACGAACGAAACCATCTCTCGAGCATGGCAGAGAGCCCTAGTTCATCCAGCTTTCGTAGAAGAATGTTGTAATTTACACGATCGAACGCAGCCTTGAAGTCCGTGTACACAGCATCCACTTGCAATCCCGCATCCATTGACCATTCTCACACTACACACATTTGCAAATAGGTGCTTTAAGCGCTTTGAGTGCTGCCTGACTGTCGGAGAAGATACATATAATTGCGTGTCGGTAATTTCTCTTTAGACAGACTTATGGAAATTCCATAATTGCGTAATAATAATCAGCTTGAAAAACTGTTGGCTGGTTTCCCATAGAGATATATTCATTTATTCCTGGCCCGGTGATGCCAGCCCCGGCGGCTTTATTAATTTTTGAACCTATTGAGCCCCGTCGAACGGCTGGACCTCCTTTTCCCCAAGATTCCCGTTCGGTCTCAATGATTTTATAGGGAGTCTCGGAATTTGGCTTATTTTCTAGCCAGCTCCAGCTATAAGTTCGTTTATATAAAAATCTTTCAGTATTTTAATATGTCCTGTTAGATTTTTGTCTAGAGTTTTTGTGATGGTTCAGCCTTAGGGCATTCTTTACCGGCTCCAGTTGCACCGCTTGTAAAGTGGAAGGAAATGAAAGATTGCTTCCAAAGACTTCGTCGGAGTACTTCTCATAGCTCCGCATATTGATACGCAAGCTTACCAAGAGCTTCCGAGAAGTTGTCGAAAAATCAATGAAAAATAGAAAGAAAAAACTTCCTAAAGTCAACAACAAAATTTTGAACTGTCGTAAAAAATGACAGCTTTGAAAAATGATCAAAATGTTGTTAAATCATTTATTGAAAAGTTGTCAAGTTTTCGATGGGCATATTTTTTTAGGAGGACAAAATTGTTACTTAAAAATTTGCCGAAGACACTTTGTCAATTAAACAAACCGTTTTGGCTGTAGAAATATATTGAATTTCCAATTGAGCACTCTGTGGGGAATTGATAATATTTTTACCGTCAAAACGGTTTATTTGATTAGCTTTCTGCCTGTGGTAAAATTGTAGGTAACGTTTGCGATAGAAAAATGGACAAAAATTGCCGATTTTTCATGGGTTTACTTTAATCGCACTGACGAAACTACTCATGCATCATTAATCATAGTAACCCATGAGTTAGCAAAAAAAAATTGACAGCTCTATCAGTCAAACTCTAACTGTGATGGCGAAAAAAGTGGAGCTACTCCGTGTGCGCGTTCAAAGAACGGTACCCCGCTGCGTCAAAAACGGATATCATGCGGCACTTTGTGGACGCCGGGTATGCCCGTTCCGGCATCTACAACATCTTGACACTATTGGACAACGATCAGAGCATCGAAAAAAAGCCCGGCTGCCGGCGGCCAACGACCCTGAGCGACAAGAAGCTTCAAAGGATGCTGAAGAGAAAGACCGAGGAAAAAGTGGCTAAATCGCTGCATGCACTTGGCCGGGAGGTTGGTGCTGGACGACGAGACCTATCGCACCCTGGATGGCAACGACTGGCAGGGTACTTCGTATTTCACTTCTCCCACGAAGGAAGTGAGCTTCGAGGTGAAATTTATTTCACACACCAAGTTCCCCAAGAAGGTGCTGCTGTGGCTGACAATCAGCGAGAAGGGGATGTCAAAGTCGCTCTCCTTACGCTCCGGGCTGACCATGAACGGGGAAATTTATAGTACGAAGTGCCTGCGTCGTTCATCAAGGAATACCATAAGGGCGAAGACCGGTGTTCTGGCCAGATTTGGCGTCGGCCCTTTACTCGAAGAGATCGTTGGAGGAGAGGGAGAGGTTGAATATCGATATGGTACCGAAGTCGGCGAATCCGACCAATGTCCCCCAGCTGCGTCCCATCGAGAATTTCTGGGCAAACTTGAAGCGCAAGATCCATTCCAACAATTTTGTCGCGAAAACGGAGGAGGAATTAATAAAAAACGAAGAAAGAGCTTAAAAACGTGCCTACACGCATGTTTTCGTCCGCCATGGCGAATGTTCCGGTTAACTGCCGGAAGGCCACTCGCAAGGCCGTAGATTTTTTTTTGCGAAGATAATATAATTTTTTTCCCTTGTTGGGGACATTATACCACTGCGACCAGTACTTAGATCTATTGTGGTGTGTCCTCTTTTGCTTTAAACCTTTTCTTGTATAGACGACTATTATATGTTTTAATAGTCACTATCGTGATTGAAGGCATTATCTCAATGTGGTATTATGTAACGAATAAAATTTAAAACATTGTTCGGAGAACTAGCCCATATTTTCCAAGGTTCTAGAAGTCCCTTATCAAGAAATTTGTGCCGTTTGGTGAATATTGCTGGGCATTCACACAGCAAATGATGAGCACTTTCACTCTCTGTGCAACAGAAGCGACAATTGTCGTTTTCAAGCCTTCCTATTAGCTGGAGATGATATTTACTCGGACAGTGACCAGTGTTCAGTCCAGTATAAGTACTAAGATCCTTCTTTGAAAGGTTCAACAATTTTTGTGCATTCGAAGCGTTGGGCTTGATGTATCGTTTTGCGTGACGAGCTATTGTAGTGCTATCCCAGTTCAGCAGCACCTGACCTTTTTCCCACTCTGATAGCTCCATCTTTAGTGCGCTAAACTGCCCATAAACGCATAAGAGTCACACTGCCAAAAACGTACAACTGAGTAAAACGCAGTAAACGCAGGAAAACCACTGCATTTTGTTCTTCCTATTGATTTATTGATTCAATCAAAGAACAAAATATTAAAACATGCATTCGTCCGAGGTAAATATATGTGGCAGAATACTTTTATATGCAATAAGCTTGTGGTTGTTCTAATTAGTACACTTAAATTGGTCTTTTAATGAAAGTTACTATAATTTTCTATTAATTGTTTTTAGCTCTGAGCCTGTTTTGCATTTATTTGTAACGTGGGACTCACCATAATTTATATTTTTTTCATCATTTTAGCAACATTTTTTGAAAGCGCACGTACCGTAAAGAAGCTTCTGGGGTTCACATGGGACTGTTATGCATTTGTGGACAGTAAAGAAAACCCCACAGAATGGTTCAGGACCGATAAGTTTCGTGGCTGATCCAGCTCTTGCTAGTTCATCCGCCTTTTCATTTCCTTCGATGCCACAGTATCCAGGAACCCAGTTAAGGTTCACCTTGTTACGTGTAGCTAGTTGCTGAAGCATTTTAATACATTCCCAAACTAATTTGGAAGTGCAAGTAACAGATTTCAAAGCATTCAAGGCTGCTTGACTATCAGAAAAAATGCATATATTAGCATTTCGATATTTCCTTTTTAAGCAGATCGAAGCACATTCCAAAATGGCATAGATTTCAGCTTGGAAAACAGTAGGCCATTTGCCCATCACCACTGAAATAATATAATTACCATTAATGGAAAATTTATCCAACGCAATTATCTTAGTTTTTTTTTCATCACCATCTGAAAAACGTCCATTTTTTTACCGCAAACGTTTTTTTACCGCAAACGTAGGACAAATTAGTCCTTTTAAAAAAAATGTACCCTGTGGAAAAAAAATTAATTTTTTTTCCAAAAAATCATAACTTTTATTTATTGATTTCTCTATGACCTGGGCAGTTTCATTGTTTAGGTAATCTTCTGTTATTTTTATAATAAAAATCAGAGCTTTGGATAATTATTTTTTTATTTTTCTTTTAACTTTTTCTCAAAAACACATAACTATTCTAGAGTGTATGTTTTTTCCGGAAAGACAGAATTATCATCTACAACATTGCCCGAGGCGGCACACCGATCAAACAAATCGTTTTGAC
This sequence comes from Wyeomyia smithii, assembly GCF_029784165.1. Taxonomy (NCBI): domain Eukaryota; kingdom Metazoa; phylum Arthropoda; class Insecta; order Diptera; family Culicidae; genus Wyeomyia; species Wyeomyia smithii. Next base: position 53,229,510 of record NC_073694.1, read on the forward strand.
TCCAAAAATATTTGTAATCATCAATACCTTCCCAGAATAGCATTTTTTAATAGCTTCTCAAAAATGAGTCGTGTTCTAAAAAATTAAACCTATGGTACGAAATGGCACCTTTTGCCCATACAATCTATGCAAAGTTTCAAAAAAAAAAATTTAAAAAAATCAAAAATGACAATTGAAAAAGAAAATATAAAAACTGGGACAATTTGTGGAGCTGCGGAAATGTTCAGGAAAACGTTCACGAATCGGAAACCAAAATATTTAGTGACTTCACACCGTTGGGCATTTCTAAAACTTGTTGGTTGTACCTATGCCCTTAGTTCATCTTGCATCTTCGGCTTCGAAAATTTTAAAATTTCATGATTAACATGTGAATGTTGCTATTTTTTATTTATTTCGCGGCATTCTGCGAGATTCTCTGAATTTCACAATCGATGCTGAATCCTGCGAAATTCGCGATTTTTCAATCAGTTTCATTGGGATGGTGATGAGGTGGGACTGATTTCAAGATATTTTAGAGCTCTTTTTACTATTATTATTACATTTAATATTGTTTTACACATCACTGTTGTGATACAAACGCCATTTTCTTAAGTATTATTTATTAACAATATTTTTTTAAAAATGTTCGTTCATTATGGTCTAGATGGAGCATCTCAAGAGTACAGCGTTTTTTTTAATGTTTTCTGAGATTACTTTTTCTGTTTCTGTATGTTCACGATAGCAGTCGGGAAATTAAATTGAGAACGTATTGGCAACAGAGCACAATAGGAAACAAAAAATGTACTTCGTGTGTCAATTCGGCATTATTTGGAGGATGTATTCGGAATGAAGAAGAGAGAAGAAACTGTTTTTTATGCACACGGTCCTATCAACATTACACAAACAGCGCGTTGCGGTAACAGCCCAAATCCGTCGGAGTCTTTCCCCCCCAGTTTTTTATTTGCCTATAACGGGTGTTCAAAATGGCTGTATTAAGAATAAGCATAAGGAGTAAAACACAAACTGCTCGGCACCTTACCGACAACCTTCGTGCAAAGAAACGCAACTCGGTCTTTATTTTGCCAATACCACTACTGTCATAGAGGGACGCTTTCGAATGTCATAAAAAAACTGTTATCGCTTGATACATTTTTTCTACGGGTCTAGATATACACAAACCAAGTTTTTGACTCTGTTTTGTTCGTGCTAGTCATATTATTTACCATATTTTTGCAAATTATTTTAAACAAGCTTTTCTGCAGGTTTTGGAAATTTCAAAAAATTGATCTATCAAAAGGAATTCAGAAAATATATTATTTTTGGCCGAAAGTGTTACCAACTTAATTATTTTGGTATTTAAAAACTGAATTTTGGAGCGGATCTTACCGAAAGGAAAATTACTCCAGAATGTATTTAGTCTTTGGAAGGTCGGTAGTGCTCTAGATCCCGAAAATAAGACATATCATATGGTTATTATTTAATAGGTTTTAAATACTCGTTTAATTTACATTCGTTTTATTTTTTTTTCACGTAATTTCGTTCGATTTGTCCTGGATTTTATCTTCAATTATTTAGATATTGCACAGCATTTCTTCACCTTTTGAAACGAAATACATCTTTTCTCCTTTTTTTGACTTGTGATCCGTTTACCTACACTATTTTTGAAAAACTTAACAAAATTGTGGATTTTGTGCGATTTATTTCTTTGTATTCCTTTGTAACAAAGATGTATTGCATTTGATAATGATAATTTTTTATAGCTTTCTATTATTATTGTTTAATTCAATTTGCTGCCTATTTTATTCCTTGTTTTCATGGTTTTAATGAAAAAAAAAAGTGTTAATTTATGTATCAGATTCATCGCTGTCCAACCAGTTGAATCCAGAATTTTGAAAAATATACTCAGGCCTCGAAAATAACTTTCACACTTCCGCCCAGTGAACAGCTGGACACGATTTCTAGCGCGCTGACAAATTCACTAATTGCCAGCTGCCGCTCGACATTAGCCAGCACCTAATAATGCCAAAAGATGAGACAATCTATTGCTGTGCCATCTTCAGACCGAATCCATGAGTAGAGCACCGACCGAATCGAGTCGAGATCATAACGCCGCCGCCACACATCAATCCAGCATGTAAGCGCACTCGGAAAAGCATGTTAGAATGTCCAGGTTGAAAAACCGCACACACAACCTGCGGAAAATCTGCACACGAGACCGGCCGGATTAAGCTAATCAAAACAAACGGCCGCCGCAGGGGCCATCAGTGAAAATAGCAAAATAGAGGAGAAAAAAAATCGTCGGAAAACTGCTGCCAGAACGTTCACCGCCAAAACATGACAACATTTTCATCTCGAAACGAACCCCATCAACGTCAACGTGTGTCGGCGGGTGGGTGGTAGTGGGAATGGGTGTTGTGGGAAATACCAATTTTGTGGTGATCGTGGTGTATTGTGCTGTGTTATGATGTGCATTTGATGCACACACCGACGCCGGTTTTCGCCAGTCAGCTGGTATTTGTGTAAACAAAATTTGTTTGGTTTATTAGTTTGTAGCCGGCGAGGAAAATAGCCGTGATTGGAACGGATTTAGGAAAAACGCTTCGGGCGTTTCGGAGAAAGTCGCGCATCTTGGGCGCCACCACATCAGATGAGAACAAGGAAAGCTTCTTACCTGACACTCGATTGGCCATCTGGGGGCTTGCTGGGGGCAGTCATAATCCCGTTCCTTAGGCAGTGCGAAAAGCTCGCGCGGTTCCTTGAGCCGAGCGATTGGCCGGAGCGTTTTCGAGTCGGTGTTGACCTCCAGCTGGTTGGTCTTGAGACTGTTGGACAGGAAACTGCCGAGGTAACCGGCTGTGCGGGAGGGAAGAGAAAAAGAAAACCAAAATTACATCAGATTTCGTTCCTAAATATAATGACCAGAAAATAATGTAAATGAGCCTCAGTCTAATGCTTATGTTTCTTTCTCGTTACAGCTCTTCCCTTATAGACGGTAAGTACCTGACTTACCGCAGTTCACCAATAACATCCCTGGGTCGCTGACAAGCCCTGTAACCACTTTTAAACGAACAAAAGCATCCCAATGGAGAATTCACGAAGCTTGTTTTAGAAATGCTTTGACAATTCCTTCAACCGAGCAATCCCCGGAAGGAGAAAAATGAATAGGACGGTATAACTCCAGACAAAAATAAAAGCGGAAACGAGTGGACAGTTCCTGTTCCAGCCTTTTCGTGTGTCGCTTGTGTGGGCGGCCGGGAAGGCCAAAAAGTGTTATCGTTGCTGTTTCGGTTACTGCCGAAATGGCCTGAAGGCGGGGTATATATCTGTACGATACGAGTACGCGGCAGCTAGCGGCGACTTTGCGACCGAGTCTGCGGAGACTAATGAGGAACTATTTTACCATACCCCCTTCCCTCTTGTACCAGTTTACGCCGTTTCCCATAGCCCATCGCGGCGTTATTTCGTGTATTCCACTAGTTAGTCGCTACGGCACTGCTTGAATGGGATTTCGCGGGGGACGGGTTATTAATATCAGTGCATTAGAGTAGCTAATCTGCCGTTTTCTAGCAAATTTATTACTGTGCGCTTTTTTTCGCTGATCGTTTGGCAAGCTTTTGGTTACAAGATTAAGGGTCGAATCCGTACGTCTAAATGAGCTGGCATTCAAATTATAGCCACACGGGGGAGCTTTGGGCCTTTCCCCCAGGGTACATGATTATATTGTTGTGTATTTTTCGCTAAGGAAATCTTTTCGAACGGAATAATCAAGAAAGCGGTTTGGAACATATGTAAATGAACACTCAATATTAAGAATATTAATTTTTTTGTTGTTGTCCATGTTAACTGGCTGAATGTCAGTTGTATTCTATACTATACTGCTTTATGTACTTTGACATCAAACCTGCAACCTCCCGTTTATTAGAGCGGACTCAAAGGAACATTGATGCTAAGAGGAACCTCTTTTTCAAATTGCTTCTATGAATTTTTATCCTATTCTCAGCCGTTTCCGAATTATTGAAAATTTTAAAACTAAAACTAATGCACACAAAACATATTTGACACCCTTGACATATTATTCAACATTGTCCTATAATGATGTGTGCAAAGCGCTTTTGCTCTAGTTCTACCTAAAAATGTGAACAGTGTGTTAGTATCCAAATACTAAATAATAGATACAGGAAAACTCTCCAGACTGGATATAAAAAGACTTTCCATTTTATGGTATTTTTAAAAAGTTACTGGACTTTTGATAGACATATATTTTTATTCTGAAATTTGTTAGAAATTAAAAACCTAGAAAAAACATCACACTGGGAGTTACGCTTAAGTTGAAGATTAAAAAAAAACAGACCATCTTTCCATGAGTAGCTCTTTTCAAGCTTTTGGGGAATAAAGTAAGCCCTCTAAAAAAGAAATAACATGGAGTGAAGTGAAATCGATCAGTGTGGTGAAATTAATCACCCAAAAATTCGTGATAACAATTTTTGATCGGAGGATACTGATTTTGATCATGTTTACGTGTCCTCAAATGCACGTCGTAGTCCACGCGGTTTTCGGCTTCGGAACGCAGTTTTTATGCAAATTCCGAAATTTACGCAATTTCTACTAAGCGTCTAGGTCTAGGGGCAAGACACCATAGATATTTTTCGAACTAAATTTCTATTTTTAACAACAGCTTTTTCCCGTTAACACGCAAGTTCATTAAGCAGACAGTATGTGAAGTAAAAAGAGCGAAAAATAAGCAAACTGGAAATGTGAGATTTGAAAAAATATACCGCATCCCGCCGGGAAATTTCCAAATTTGTATCATGTTTCCAGTTCGTTTTTTTTCGCTCTCTTTACTTCACATACTGTCTGCTTAATGAACACCATAGATATATTGCAAAATATTTCCAATATTCGATATTACAAAGTATTTATTGTTGCTTTTTCAGGTTTCAGTCTACCTATATCACAACTCCTTGACAGCACATTATTGTCAGAGTCTGTCGGAGTGATATGAATGTGTCAGATAAACGATGAATATGAAAATATATCTACCAATATCGTATTATATTACCGAAATATTTCTCTTAAAAGTAAAGTTGTCTAGCCCCTAGGTCTAGGTAAAAACTTAAATGTAACGTTGAGAAGAGTAGAATGAATGAATCTTCATTCAAATTTTGCAAAAGGGGATAAACTGACTCAGATACTCATTATTTGATTATTTAAAAGTACTGTTTCGAGGGACTATCCTGTAGAAATATTACAAAAATTGTGAAAAGATCTAAGTCTACAGTGTATCAGATCATCAGAATGTTTAGAGAGCACCATACTCTTAAAGATTTCCAGAGATCCATAACTTGAAAAGGTGCTGCTAATCCAAAAATCAAGAAGAAATGAGTGAAGCTTTTACTGTTCGATAAATCTGACTTTACCCGAGAAATTGCTCAAAAACTCAAAGTTAGCATCGGAATGGTTCAACATATCAAACGGAGGAACAATATCGGAACCTACAAAAAATAGAAAACGCCGAAACGGACCGCGGAACAGCATGAACGGGCAAAGGAGCGATGTCAAAGGTTGGATAGGTTACTCAAAAAAACCCAAGAAATTTTAAGCACTTTTTAATGGATGACGAACTTATTGCAAACTGGACACAACAATATTGCTGGGGCCACAATTTTCAATCATATTGTTGGCAAGAAATTACCAAATTTCAAACGGTAGATTAGAAGATGGCTGATATGGCAAGCTATTTGTTCTTGTGGAGAAAAAAAAGTTTGCCATATTTCACAACAGGAACCATTAACGCTCAGAATTATCAGAATGAGAGCTTCCAAAAACGTCATGTGGCTGTGTATCATCAGCACAAGACCCCACCGATGTTCTGGTCAGACCTTGCATCCGCCCACTACGCTGCTGTCATCCCTGAAATGCTAAAGAAATGAAAGACCAATTGTGCCGAAAAGGCTAATAATCCACCAAATTATCCAGAACTATGTGCGGTTGGACGCTATTGGGTAATTATCAAGCGGTATCTTAGGAAGGATGCTAAAGAAGTACAGTCAATTGATGAGGTCAAGAAAATGTGATCATCTGCAAGCCGAAAAGTTAGGCCGGAAACTGTAAAGAGGCTTATGAGTAAAGTTCACGGATTCCGGGAAGGGTGATCTATAATAGATTAAATGTTCACCTCGCGTCAAATCCTTGACAAAATCAGAGAAGTAAACATGCAGACTTATCATATATTCATAGACTTCAAGGCGGCATACGATTCAGTTAAGCGTAACGAATTATGGCAGATTATGCTAGAACACAACAAAACTGATTAGGCTGATTTGTGCCATCCTTAACAGTTCCTCATCATGTGACGTTGCATGCAAGGTGACGGGTTCTCGAATCTGTTGTCTAACATTGCCTTGGAGTATGTAGTACGGAGAGCTGGCGTGCAAAGAAGCGGTACTATTATCTCCCAAGTAACACGGTTTTGAAACGTTATTCGCAATGTTGTTTTAAAACAACATTGCGCATTTAAGGGTTAATAAGTTTAAGTAATTTATATATAACAAATCTCGTAACTGGTACAATAACGTATAAACTTATATACAACTTGTCAACAACTCAAAAAGCGCAACTTTAAATGAATTGTTCACACGACTTATATAAAACAACTTTATAACGACTATAACCACCACTCTTACATTTCCAGTGCTTGTTATTAATAGGTCATAAACAAATTGCACAAATGAGTTGAAATTTCACTTGCTGATGATTATTTCTAATACAAACAAAACAGATAACCAACGAACATTCATTCATTCGATTTTAGATTTGTCGTGAATATTTACCTTGTACTTCGTTAAAATTCACGCGCTTCGCAAATACCACAATATGATAGTAATCAATATCATATTTTTGAAAAATTTTGAAATAAAGAAAAAAGTAACAGATGAACTCTAGAGGAACGAGCCTTAGGTATATATTTTCGATAAGATTATATTATGAAATGTGCCTTTAGCACAGAAAAACGGTGCTGAATATTATTTTAGTACTCCGCTTGCGCCGAGAAGGCAGCCATGTTGATTATTAGCATTCGCTGAATGGGTACACCAATTGCCCAAAGATTTTGTCCGTTGTATAACCACTATCTATAAAGTTTATTTCAGGAAAAATATCGCAAAATAATTGAAAAAAAATGTACATTGAAACATCACCCATGTAAGTAAAAGCTTAACTAAGAAGTCAGGCACTATGTACTGATTATTTGAACTTTCTTACTCTCTAAGCGAACAAAACGAGGAATAAATTTTGCCACAATTTGTAGACGGAATTGTGAAAACAATTTAGCAAGGCTATACAAAGCTACTACAATCTATAAAAAAAATCGCCGTCATCATCTTGATTATTGTAGTGGAGGAAATAATATTAAAATTTTCCAAACTAAACCACGCATTAAGTAATACAGCAAAACAAAAAAGAGAATTGAAACAAATCATGGCCAATCAGATCAAACGATTTTTTTGTTTATGTAAATTCAATGATAAATTTATTGATAATAATTTACTGTCAAAATAATAATTAAAATCAAAATAAAATAATAAATAATAAATATTTATTTTTTATTAAAACATACATTCTCTGCGTGTTCAAATATCTATTAAATAAAAATAAGTTGGTGTCTGTATAACGACGTTTCACTCGAAGTAGAATCAACGGATTTAAATAATTCTATTTGTGTTTGTTTTGTCTTCATCTTCGGCGAGTTAATAGGCCATTAAAATAACAATAATCAACTGATAAAGTCAGAAAAAAATTGAAATATATTTTCGGTTTTTCCCGCCTTTTACTCCAAGAACAACGTCATTAGATTACTATGATTGTAGGCTATGACCGGTAGACAAGTTGTTGTAGCGTCGTTATTGAGGCGTCGTAGTTGAGTAAACAAGCACCTGTTATTGATTCACGTATTAGGTGATATTCGTTTTCGCTGCCTACTACACCTTTTCTATGCAAAAGCGCTATAGCGTGGTAGCAGCAAACTCAACATGCATGTGAATACTCTCAACGTGGCTTTGATTTTATTCAAGGGCAGATACTTGATAATGTAAATTAAAATTCTGGCTTATTTGAGCAAAGTTGCATATAATCGTTTTATTTATCTGATAAATGAAAAGAAATAACAAGAATAACACTACATGTGCGATGATTTAATTTACCATTGCTCGGATCTAATCAATCTGTTCAATTTTCTCTAAAATGCACACTGACTGTCAATGATCTAAACATTTGCTCATGCTGCAATGATTCTGTTAGCTGGTAAAAGAAACGTGTAGTTTTTGCTTCTCAAAAAACATTGATTTCTGTTCATGTTTCGTTAAATAGGCACTATTGCATTCCTACAAATCTCTTGATTTACAATTAATTGTTGAACTGAAAACTATAATGTTGCGAAGTGTCAATTGCACTGTGCTTAGGCAGCAGATTTGCCTCAAAAAGCAGATGAAATATTAATGTCATTGAAGCGAAAATTTCGAAGCTACTACCTACCAATTTACCATTTAATTTCAAACGTCTTTACCTTCGCGCTCCGCAGTTGGGTGATATTCAATAATGTCCAAAGCCCTGATAACTGGTGGCATTAAACCTAAAACATGCATATTCTCGCATAAACAGCTTTATGTCACATGGTCACGTGAAAAACAATTGGTATCATGTATGTTTGAAAAAAAAAAGATACCCGAAAAATGGTGGGCCATTAGGTTTTGCGAGAATTTTTGTTCAGGACAAAACCATATTGTCACTATGCCATGGCAATAACGAAAATCAACTGGAAAAGTTATAAAACGTTGAAAAACCAACCCTTGACATTTCCCGCCCTTCTGAGATTCTGAGAGGTTTTCTGTGAGTTTTAGTGAATAACGATTTTTTGTTGCCTTTGATCGTAAAAATTCGAAACAAGTTTTCATCACCGGGGCGTACTTAAACGATAGCCTTCATTTTTTTTAATGTTCTATGGAATAGTTCTATGCGATTTTCGTATTGGTTTCTGTTGATGCCACCTAAATTCAACGTCGGTTTCTGTTAATTTGTGCTGTGACTGTTTGTCAAGAAGAAAACACTGTCGGTACGTAATAAACATAATAGATTAAAAATAATAATGTGTTTTTGCAAGAATTCTGAGGAGTATTCATACTGATTTCAGTTGGTTTCGATTAATTTTCTTCCACATGTAGTGGGAATGCTTTCTAACGAAGATGCCGCTAAGGGTATTTTATAAAAGGAATGTTCCCTATTCTACATAATCAAACTGATTCTTGCATATCTTCCAGTTGACTTTGACAAATTTCTGCTGTAGTCGAAGTGTTTTTTGTTCAGATGAAGTTGTTGTAAGTAGAATGTTCAAATACTTAACATGCCGTTGAATTAAAATTAAATTCGTTGTTTTTGTTCCAGGTTTGCGAATTAAGACACGAGTAGTAGCAGTTCAATAAGAGTGTCAGGCTTTGCAACACTGAAGATAGAATATTAGAGAGTCAGGAAATCTACGAGTCCCGAAGGGAAGTTGATCGGTTAAGAACAAGACGAGCTCGAAATGCGCCGACGTTCGACACCCCATATATCTCAGAATCGTCAGTTACACACTTAGTTTCCATAGTCTTTAAACGAGTCTTGAACAAAAGAAAAATAAAGTATAGTAACTTAAACACTCAATTGAGAGAAAAATGCTAATCAAATATTTTCAAATACAACTACTTTATAGATTCAAGGTCAAATTTACCACCGAACAGATGCATTGCTGCCACTACCCGATGGCAAATGTCCTTGAAGCGACAATTCTGACAGGAAACTACAAAGGAGAAGTCGTAATAATCCCGCGTATCTCGATTACTCCTACCGATTTGCCGTTAAATTTTAAACGTCCGCATTTTCCTGTGCGTCACGCATTCGCGATGACTATTGATAAAACCCAAGGACAGTCACTGAAAATTTGTGGCATAAACTCCGAGTATTCATGCTTCTCACATGGACAGCTCTATGTCGCATATTCACGTGACCCTGACCCCGACATTGTGGAATATATAGAATTTAGTGGCTTTCACATGTTTCGTATATTCCGAATCTTAAGCTTGAATTATTTAGAATTCTGAAGTTTTTTATAAAATCTGTTTCAGGCAGATTGGCCAGGCAGAAGGGTATTACTTTATTTGCATTAAGCCAAGCAAAAAATAATTGAAAAAATAATGTAATAATTTCCTTCAAAATATCCAAAAGAATGACTGTTTATTTTCAGAAATGTATTGAAATGCTTTGATTATGGTTGAAAGGTGCTTCATAATGTTCAATGAAATAAAAACGTAGAATTTTACGAGCACAGGATTAGGACTAAAAACAAATCAGAGCCGAAACATATTGTAGGTATGTTTTTTAGCAGCAGTTAGATATTTCAGTTTTTGCAATACAACAGTCAATAAAACTCAAGGCGGCGGTTCGAAGTTTGCCGGGTCAGCTAGTTTTATAATAATTTTGAATATTATAACAGATTTTTTGTACTGCACTGTATTTGATGAAGAAGGAATAGTTCACACCATCAAATCATATTTACAACTGATTTAAAACTGAACTACAACTTTTGCGGCCATTTTTCAATTTTATCTCCACTATACGATTGGCTGTCAAACACATATTCACCACCTGTTGTCTCTCTTACATTCTCAAGACAAAAGTTGGTTATAAACATGTTATGAACAGTTTTTACAGCAATCCGTAATGTATTTACAACTTCAACTGATTGTTTCGATTTACAACATCAATGCGAGTGAATTAAAACCTTATGTTTTCCCTGTAACTTATTTATGACTTATTTATAACTTTTTCCTTTCATTTATTTCGTAAAATATGTTGGAGGTGTTACTTGGGCTCAAAGTGTCATATGCTCCCTGGCTTTGCGAATAATATTAATATCGTCGCTATTAACCGCAGAGTAGTGCACATTCGTGCATTTGAGAGGGAAGCAGCTGGCACCTGCACCGACCTCTCTTAGTATGATACTCAAGAAGCGACTACTCCATATGAACAAGAATAGCGGCTGGAAGGGGGACCCATTTAACAAAAACATCGATAAGTACATGCGTGCGAATGTGGAAGCTGATGGACCGCTGAATCCATTTGCTAGAGGTGGCATCCAGCGGTCCCCACCGGGACCAGCAGATGCGGTTAAGAGCGTTGGAGAGGCGGCAACACCCAAAGCCACAGGGGGGATTCAGCGGTCCCCACCGAAAACGGGACTCCGGCTATCTGCTGGTAGCGGCGGTCCAGACAGAGATGGAAACGCTACCCAGAGGGGCGGCACTTTCGACACAACTCGACGCCATAATCGAGTTTGCGGAGCGCGAAAATGTGACCGTGTCTAAAAGCATACAGACGGTCACATTGTCGTTCGCCGAGGTCTGATCTACAAAACCAGCAGCGAAGCGAACGAGGTAGTCTCCGGAAGAGCAGGCCGCCGCGAGCACCAAGAGGAGGTTGATTGAGACAAGCCCTCCAGCTGGTCCGTCAACGACGAACGTTCGACCTAAGAAGGAAAAATCCAACAGGGACATCACGGGACTGCCGTGGTGGACAAAAACGGCAGAAGCGGGAAGCGAGCGAAAAACGCGAGAACTGCTCCGAAAAGCCCAAGAAAATGAGGAAGAGCAAGGGTGACGCGCTCATACTCAAAACTGACGGGTTTAAGTACTAGGAGTTCTTGATGGCCATGAGAGGCGACACCCAGCTAAGAGAATTGGACGAAGATGTTCGGACCATTCGAACTTCGCAGGGACGCGAAGGGAAAAGTAGCTCAAAAGGTGCTGGGGAAGGACGTGCAATTTCGGGCCCTCTCTCCGGAGGTGACTCTCCAGCTTAAAAACCTGGACGAAATCACCGAAGGGTGCGACATTACATAAGCCTTCGAGAAGGAATGCGGGGTCACGGTGGTCGTGAGGCAATTCGCCTCCGGGACCTCTGGGATCCAGGTTGCCACCGTAAAGCTTCCATCGCCCGAAGGAAGCAAAGCCCTGAAGAAAACAAGCTGCAGGTTGGTTGGTCGCTATGCCCGCTGGGCATCCTCCAACAGTCCGATATTTGCTTCAGGTGCTTCGAGCGGGGACATAAGTCGTGGTCCTGTAAAGGGCCCGACAGGTCCAGCTTATGTCGACGCTGCGGTGGTACAGGGCATAAAGCGCGGGACTGCGGGGAGCCTCACAAGTGCTTAATATGCACCGGTAAGCGGGACGCTAAGCACGTCACGGAAGGCCCCAGGTACCCGGCCAGCAAGCCGGCTACTAAACGGCAGGGCAAATAAACCTGAATTGATCCTGTTTTCGAAAAGATCCGCTTGCATGGCTCTGTAGATTTCACCTTCGGATCTGCATGACCGTAGAAAAGGCTCGTTCCCGTAGGTTAATCTATAGAAATTTTTGTTGAATTGGCATTGCCGATGAGATGGCATGTTTTTTTTTTTTTTTTAAGGGGGGATTTGTTAGTAGCTTAAGTATTTATGATAAATATTAGTAAATAATGAGTATGTGTGTCCAATCACAAATGGTGACTTCTCAACACTGTTAGAAATTTGTAATTTTAATTGTTAGGATTTGTTTGCTTTCGCAATTAGGACTTATCATTCGTAGGGATTTAAACCTACTTGTCAGAAAAGGGGAAGTAAACTTACAACTAACTTAATTGCTAACTTATTGGCTATAAAGAGAGCTTATCGTAGCAATTGAGGATTGCAACGATTTTTGTCGAAAATTGTTAATAATTTTATTTGACATAGCTTCTAATGGTTCAACACCAGTAAGTCTATGTAATTCGAGTGTACCAAACCAAGGAGGACGCTTCAAAATCATTTTCAGAATTTTATTCTGAATCCTTTGGAGCGTTTTCTTCCTTGTTGAACAGCAACTTGACCAGATCGGTACAGCATAAAGCATTGCTGGTCTAAAAATTTGTTTGTAAATCAAAAGTTTGTTCTTTAAACAAAGTTTAGAATTCCTGTTAATGAGAGGATATAAACATCTCGTATATTTGATGCACTTGGCTTGTATACTCTCAATGTGCTCTTTGAAAATAAGTTTTTTATCATAAATTAGTCCCAAGTACTTAACCTTGTCGGACCAACTTAAAATAACCCCATTCATCTTGACAACGTGATTATTGTTTGGCTTGAGGAAAGAAGCCCTAGGCTTATGCGGAAAAATTATCATTTGAGTTTTAGAAGCATTGGGAGAGATTTTCCACTTTTGCAAGTAGGAAGAAAAAATATCTAAACTTTTCTGCAATCGACTGCATATGACACGAAGACTTTTTCCTTCTACGGAAATGCTTGTGTCATCGCAGAACAATGACTTTGTGCATCCTGGAGGCAAATCAGGAAGATCTGAAGTGAATATGTTGTACAGGACTGGACCCAAGACTGAACCTTGAGGCACACCTGCTCTGACAGGAAATCTATCAGATTTTGAATTCTGATAGACAACCTGCAGAGTTCGATCAGTAAGATAATTTTTTAAAATTTTGATTAGGAAAATTGGAAAATTAAAAGTTTGCAATTTCGCAATCAAACCTTTATGCCAAACACTGTCGAATGCTTTTTCTATGTCTAAAAGAGCAGCTCCAGTGGAATAACCTTCAGATTTGTTAGCTCGTATCATATTAGTAACTCTGAGCAATTGATGAGTTGTGGAATGCCCATGGCGAAATCCAAACTGTTCATCTGGAAAAATTGAATTTTCGTTGATGTGTGACATCATTCTGTTAAGAATAACTCTCTCAAACAGTTTACTTATTTAAGAAAGCAAACTGATTGGTCGATAACTTGAAACTTCAGCTGGGTTCTTATCCGGTTTTAAAATGGGTGTAATTTTTGCATTTTTCCATAATTTGGGAAAATATGCAATTTTGAAGCAGCAATTGAAAATTTTCACTAAAAAATCCATTGTGCTCTCAGGGAGATGTTTGATTAGTATATTAAAGATTCCATCGTCACCAGGTGCTTTCATATTTTTGAAATTTTTAATAATTGATTTAATCTCATTCAAGTTAGTTTCAACTATTTCTGCAGGTAAAAAATTCTGGGAAGAAATTAAATCAAATTGACGTGTGACTTCATTTTCAATTGGACTCACAAAATTCAAATTTGAGTTATGAACACTCTCAAACTGCTGAGCAAGTCTTTGAGCCTTTTGTTCATTGGATACAAGAAAACGTTCACCATCTTTTAAAACTGGAATAGGCTTTGAAGGTTTAAGAATCTTCGACAGCTTCCAAAATGGTTTTGAATATGGTTTCAATTTTTCAACTTTAGTCTCAAAATTTTGATTTCTCAGAAGAGTAAATCTATGTTTAATCTCTTTCTGTAAATCTTTATAAATAGTTTTAAAAACAGGGTCACGAGAACGTTGATATTGACGTCTGCGGACATTTTTCAAACGAATTAGAAGTTGAAGATTTTCGTCAATTATTGGTGAATCAAATTTCACTTGAGCCTTTGGAACAGAATAATTCCTGGCATCAACAATTGCACATTTTAATGCTTCCAAAGCGGAATCAATATTCACTTCGTTTTGCAAATCAAGCTCATTATTGAAATTTCTCTCAATATAATTTTTGTATCTTTCCCAATTAGCTTTGTTATAATTAAAAACAGAGCTCATAGGGTTTAAAACTGATTCATGTGATAAAGAAAAAGTTATTGGAAGATGGTCAGAATCAAAGTCAGCATGTGTGATCAAATCACTACATACATGACTTTGATCTGTCAGCACCAAATCAATTGTTGAAGGGTTTCTTACAGAAGAAAAGCATGTAGGACTATTCGGAGACAAAATAGAATAGTATCCTGAAGAACAATCATTGAATAAAATTTTTCCATTGGAATTACTTTGAGAATTATTCCATGAACGATGTTTAGCGTTAAAATCGCCGATTATGAAAAATTTCGAACGATTTCTGGTGAGTTTTTGTAAATCACCTTTAAAATAATTTTTGAGCTCACGTGCGCATTGAAATGGTAAATATGCTGCGGCAATAAATAAAATCCCAAGTTCAGTTTGAACTTCAATTCCCAAAGTTTCAATAACTTTCGTCTCAAGATGGGGAAGAGCACGATGTTTGATTCGGCGATGAATAACAATTGCAACTCCACCGCCGGAACCCTGAATCCTATCATATCTATGAACCACGTAATTGGGATCATATTTTAATTTTATGTTAGGTTTCAAAAATGTTTCAGTAATAATTGCAATATGCACATTATTAACTGTTAAAAAATTAAAAAGCTCATTCTCATTGGCCTTCAATGAGCGAGCATTCCAATTTAATATTTTAATTGTTTTATTTAAAATCATTGCTAAATTTTAAATTAGAAACAATTTTAATAGTAAAATTTGTGCCTATTTGAATGGCTTCAAACATTGATTTTGCCTGCAACATGGCGTTCATAAGATCGAACATTGCCTGTTGCAAAAAAGAAAGTTTACCTGCCGTAATAGGCCCCAGGCAGTTGACATTAGAAAAAATATTTTCGGCAGCAATATTAGCTGGAGTAATAGGTGTACAATTATTTTCTAGCGTGTTTTGCTTACCCATATTAACGGTCATTTTCGAACTACCAACACTAGGCGGTATAATGTTCGAACTACCTGTAACCTGTGCATAAGTTAAACGGGTATGCAAAGGAGTAGGTAAACTATGCGTCACTGGTACGCTTGGAGAATTTTGTTTTGAAGTTGGTTTTAATTGAGAAATTGAATTTTGTTTACCTTGCCTTGCCTTAACAATTGCTAAACGGACTGGGCATTGATAAAAATTTGACATATGGTTGCCGTTACAATTCGCACAGCGAAAATTTTTACTCTCTTTCACAGGACATGTGTCCTTTTTGTGAGAATAGTCTCCACGATGAGATGGCATGTATCGGTGGTATCGCATCGTCGCTACCGATGTATTTGCGGAAGCAATAAGACTGGACCTCGAAGGAGAGAGTGCTCCCCGGAGGACGGACCAATTTGTTGCTACACGATAGCTGACTTTCGTAGCGCGTGCCTTCGCTTAAGTAACGTTTAAGAGCGCAATAAAGGCGAAACGAGCCTGATTTGATAGACTTTGCGAAAGTGACAATACGAATCCATGGGATGACGCCTATAAGGCCCCGGAGAGCAATCACCAGCGTTGTTGGAGCGGATCATTGAGGGACTCTTCCCACACCACGAGCCAAACCCCTGGCCTCCAGCTGCTGAGTCACCACAAACAGCGAGTGACGGCAGCCGTACATAGGATGACGAGGCGGCAAGGGTGACAAACGGTAAACTCATTGAGATCGAGACTCCCTGAAAATGAGCAACAAGAAGCGACAGAGACTGGCTTTATTGCCGAAGGCCGAGAAACCACCAGGTGACCCATCGATAGACCAATTTGTCTGCTAGACACAGCGGGCAAGGTGCTTGAAAGGGTAATCCTCAACAGCCTTGTGAGATTCACCGAGAGTGAAACCGGTCTGTCAAGTAACTAGTTCGGCTCCCGCAAGGGTAAGTCCACGGTCTTGTCGCTTCACGAAATGAGCGAGACACCCGTGCTGTACATACTTGATGCCAGTGTTGTTAGTCTTACTCATAATGTCGGTGCGTGCATGCTGCTACTCAGGGGAATGCATGAAGAAGAAAGAGTATCTCGAAAGCGTGTGTGCAAAAGACTTGAGAAGCGTAGCATATGTCTCGTTCTCAAGCAGAGAGGAGGAGACAGGTTTTGCTTCTCGCTCGCTTTGCAATGCTGCTTGATACCAGTTGAAACTGTTTAGGTGTAGTAGTTTGGAGCTGGCAAATACATTGAGAGAACGCTAGAGCATTAATTGCGTTATGCCCAACACACAATCATTGTACTGGTTCCAAATCACATCAAAAATTGCACTAAAAACGCACAATTTTGTACTGGTTTCACACCATCCAACTTTTGCGTGTAGCAACTACAAACAGGACCTTTTACGGTTTACATAAAACAGCGTACAGCTAAGATCCCGCAGCATGCATGTTCGCACGAAAATTGTGTTCTACAGGACGCTGATTTTCCCGGTGGTACTCTACGGTCATGAGTGTTTTTTTTTTCCTCTGTGTGGACTCATCACTGCGACCAGAGACATTTTGATTTATTGTGATATTGCCCAGGTGTTTTCTGTACTCCGCACTTCATATTATTGGCAGTATCATTACTGAAGTGAATGATACGCTTTTTTTTATTTATATCCGTGCTTGTGTGCGAGAGTTTACCCTTTCATTTCAAGCTTACTGCTCTACTATACTGCCGAGCCTCTTTCCTATCCTACCAATATCGCCAAATTACAATTCCCTGAACTGAGGCTACACCTAACGTTCCTCTCTGGCCAGGTTTATTCTAAAAAGGACTTATTATGTCAAGAGGAAGGAGTCTTATCGAAACCTCGTTCTTCGTGCCAATATCGCCAATTACAATTCTCTGTAGAGGGTAAATATTTCTGAAATCAGTTTTATTATAAGAAGGACTTATTCTGTCAAGAGGAAGGAATCTTATCGAACCTCGTTCCTCCTACCAACATCGCGTCATGAGTGTTAGTCGATGAACGAATACTTGGCGGAAAACTGGTGCAGATGCATGAATCACGAGGTGTACCAAGCATACCAGCATGCAGATATCAATAAGCTAATAAATTACGACAGACTTCAGTGGGCTGGCCCTATGGCACAAATATCGGAGGAGTGACCAGCGAAGTAATATTCAGCAGAGAGATCGACAGACTATCGCAACACTGCACACTCAAAAAGTGATTTAATTCAAAGTTTCCGGGGCACTGCTCAATCAGAACGGAAAACCGATAATGAATCACCGATTGGAGCGGATGAGTGAATCAATCAATTTTTCCCACAAAAACATAACAATATCGCACGCTAGCCTGTGGACCAATTTTTTCCCCCCGAGCGTTAAAAAAATTCGCGTTGTTTACGTGATTTGAATCCATTAAGATATTCTCATAAGAATTATTTGATACGATTTTAACCATCCTTGCCCTAATATGTTTGAGATTATTTACAATTAAAAATACAAATATATACAATATACATTGATACAAGTGTGCACCCTGCGGAACAACCGATGTGATTCGAATAGTATTTGATTTTTTTTTCTAATTGCTGTTAGTTGGTTGGTTGAACATGACTTAAATCGGTGAGCCAGCCTCATTCAATTTCATGTTCAAGCCCTAAAATCAATATTAGAATGCTAAGTCCATCCAACGCTTTGCTGAAGTCAGTTAGAAAAAAGCATCTATTTGATTGCGTTTGTCGTAGTTTATTTGGTTGAAAAAAATTATTGATGATTGAAATGTAAATCTTCGAAAAGCACGGAGCTATTCTTTTTATTTCGCCATTAAATTACCGGAATCCAAGTATAACAAAATGAGCAACCACATAAAAGGGTTGTGAATTTTATTGATATTTTCCTCCTCGAAACAGGTTGAGTTTTGTAGCTAAAGGCGTCTAATTCCTTGAAGATTGCACTGGGCAACACAGGTGAGGCCTAAAAGCTCAAACTAGAAAAAAATATTGAAGAATATACTGCCGTTCTACGCATATTTGTCCCATGTTTCAAATCATGCAAACGAGGAAAACGATGTTAAAGTTTTATAATACTTTTACGCATTGCGTCAATGTGACAAATGCAATTATGGGCTTGTAACCAGATTTACCTTGTAATAGGCTGTTTTCAATAAATCTAGTTGAGGGTTTTTGCATTTAACACTCTTCTTTAAAAAATACCCACTGGGACAATAATGCCGAGAAATTTGCCTTCTAATATGTAATTTCTACGCATATCAGTCCCACCACGTGCATTCGATGTTTCCCAATACAAAGTTCGTACTAGGGGGATACAAGGCGGTTTAACCTTTAACGAAAATGATCACGCTAATCTTGTTGTCTTTATACGCAAGTGATGATAGTCGAGATGAAAGTTTAGTTAATTGAATAAGTATCAGATGCCTTACCATTAAAAAGGAAAGCTGTTTTTTTAGATTGCCCAACGTTGTTGGGCTTTCACCATTTTGACTACACAACTTCTTTCAACTGCCAATTAGAATGAATATCATAGGTTTATTTTTTTTATGCTCGAAAAGGAAGAGCATTCAGATTACAAACCAGCAAACATTGCTTAGTTATCCCTAACAAAGATATGAACGTACCGCATTTAAATAATCAAGCAAAGTGATTTTCGGTACCGAATTTCTGAAACCCGTAATGTACCAAACGTTGTTAGGAGAAGTCTTTTGTGCCCTGTAGCACTTCCCAAGTTATAAATGTGGGAATTAGTGGTTATTGGGATGAATTAGAATAGAAAAAATCTAGTGGGACAAATATGTGTAGAAAATCATCGATGGGACAAACTGACTTGATATGGTTTTTCAAGATTTTCGGAACAAACAATGTTATTTTAAAAAGTTTTTGAAAAATATACGTGAAAATAGACTCATTGGTGATAAAAAACGAAAATCGACCAAAAGTAACATGGGACAACTATGCGTAGAACGGCAGCATAGCTGCCTAATCATTCCTGTGAATTTTGGTGCCTTTAGCCTCCAACATTTTTTCATGGACTTACATGAGTTTTCTCATAAGCATAATGTTGAAGCGACGAACCCGGCGAGCAATTACTATCCGACACTTTGAGGTAAGTTGACGCGTTTCTACATTGGCTAGAGGCACAAAATTTTACAGGTATGGTTAAAGGCTATAATCTTTCTAGGGCAACTTTTTTGAGCTTAAGGGCAGCATTTTTTTCGCTTTTGTTGTCCAGTGCTATCAATATATCCTAAACATGAACTTGATAAACACTAACATTATTTGTAAAGTCTCAACAGTTATTTGATTTAAGAATAAGTGGTTTTCTTGTAGAAATGTAGCGAAAGTGTTTGCCAAGTTTTTCATTTACTGATTTTCTAAGATCATTTTAAAAATCTTTTAGGCCGGACTTGATCAAGTCTTATTGTTATAAAATTATAAATTGTACTATTCATACATTCGAACCCTATCTTCTGAAACTGATAGATAGCACCCTGGAAAATAATTGATTTTTCATCATAAGAATCTGCAAATAATTTGTTCGATTGTTAATTGAGGAACTTTAATCGAACGCTTAATGTTGAAAATGACTATGCAGCCTAGTGTGTCTCAAATCAAGCTCGAAAGGGTAGGCGTAAACATTTCGAGAATACCATAGACATAGACAAAAATGACAGCAGGTTGACATTTGCTTCGCTCATCAAGCCGTGAAACAGTTCGAAATTACGCCCGAAAAATCATCAATGTTGTGTCAAGCGGTGAAACCGCTCACGCATAACCGCACGGAGAAGCAAATACTACAGAAATTAGCAGCATTTAACTTGTAACTTCAAAATTAATTACTCACGTTTACCCATATGTTACCGCCGAAAACAGTCGAGCTGAGTGACATTGTTTGCGAACGGCCATGTTCATTGTTTAGCCAGAAGAAAACCCATCTTCACGAATGGCGGCCGTGTGCAACCAAAAGGACGGTCAGTCCGTAATTGTAAAAATTACTACACACATTTCTTTCCGAGATGTGAGTATGTAGCGATTTTTTTCTCTCGATTGTTATGTGGGGGTTTTGTTTTCTTTTCCTTCACAAATGAAAACGATTATAAATTAGGGGACAGCAACCGTTTTTGCGCACCGCTACCCAAGCGTGGTGACTTGTGCTGTCAATAAAACTGATGTTTGTGACTGATTGTGATTGAAGACTGGAGGCAACTTATTAGCGTATTCGGTAAATTTAGGAGAATCGGATAATTTTGTCTTGGGAGCTTTTTCTCCCACTGACTGTTTTTAAAGATAGCAAAAATGCAAATCGCAGGTGTTATTTCTGCTTATATTTATGCAGTCCATTTTTCGCAGTGTGTAGTTACTTGTCACTTAAATAAACCTGGCAGAAGAAATTTTTTCCTCGCGTGATCAAGCAGTAAACTTCGCTGGATGCTTAGTTAACGTCGAGGAAGAAAACTAGTCTGAGCGTGCCAGAAACACGTGAGTAGAATAATAATGCGTTCGACGCACCTCTCGCAGGTATTTCCTACCTTCGATGATTAATCACCCAAAACGCTGCTCGAGATAGTAGATTGTGCATGAGAAATTGATAGATACAATTACAGGTGGGCTTGTTTAGAAAGTAACCCCAGCTCAAGTAGCGTTAGCGTGCCACGAAGGAAAATAAAAGATTTCAGATTCACGGTGCTTTGTAGAATAAATTTGATACCAATCGTGCTTGGCGGGAAAATCGCTTTCAAAAATTTATCAATAGTGGTTGGAACTTTCCGTCAATTTGGTAATAGTATCATAAGTTTCATTGTTTATTGTAGTTTATATATTCAACACGTAAACTAGCCCAAACTAAGACGCTACTAAGTAAAAAATTAATAGAATGGTTCAAGAGCCACCAAACACCGTGCGCCTCCATGAAATAATAACTGCGATGGAGCTGCCTGGTATTCCACCAGGGCAAGAGCTAACAAAATTCAAAATAATCGCCAAAAGGCACGCACCCCTTAAGATCTTTCAACGAAGAAACGTGATTCCTATTTTCCGACCGTTTTCAGTTTGTTTTCTCTGGCCTCGACTGGATTCATTCAATTTCACCCGAGAACAACAACGCTTTGTTTTGATTCTAAGAAATCTGAGGCAAGCATTAGGTGAAGCATCGGAAGCACCGGGATAGGGCGTGCAGAATGTGACAAACTTATCTTGCAGCCGTAGGAAATAATTTCTTGGCAGTAGAAGATGCTGCCGCATCGCCTTTCGATTTCAATTACCTTTCTTGTTCGCTATTTGAACGTGCAATTACTATCCGATAGTGTTATGCAATTTTTAATGAGACAGCTTTCCGCGTTGTTTCCCCTTTTAGCTTGGCTAATTATCTCGCCTCGCCGAAAAGGCTGAATCAGCTGTTGTCACGTTTTTTTTTCTTCTTCTGCTTGCGATCACCAAGCAGTGGCGACAATGACGAGTGCACTTGATGCTTTGCTCAGATTCGTTTTTCAAGTTCAAACTGGTGATTTCACTGCACTTAATTTCGGCACATATCCGCTCGTGTGTAGCGTGTAAACGAATTAAAAACGCAATAAACACGCGTATTAAACGTCCTATATCAATTGTTTCAGGCTTCACCAAAACTATTCGGTCTAAGACTAATTTTTTAAACGACAGAACAATTTTATTCCGTAGGAACACTTTTGTTTATACTGACACAGGTGACGCGGAAGCAAACGAAACGGCCAGCAAAGTGTACTCGAAAATTTCCGACGTCTTCCAAGATTATCTACGCGGCCTAACCGGTTGAAATCCAGCGAACGACTGGCTAACTGAGTGACTGTGGCTGGTCAGCCTGGCTGCTGGTGCTTTTCTAGAGTCTGGCCGGCCCGAAGAGGGTTGTGTGGGATGCAATTTTCCCGAGAGCAACCGCCGCCACAGTCGTCTCGGCGTTCTTTGTGCCGTCATCACGCGACGACGCTGGCGAGCGGACGCGGAGAGCAACCAAAGCAGGCAGGTAAACACGAAACAGGCGAAATCGAAACACGATCCTGCTGGTGCGGGCAGCGCGGGGGTGACGACGCTAAACCGAAGTCGTGGTTCGGCTGTGCGAGCTACGGTGAACCAAGCGTGCCGATTTGTGAGCGCAAGTGAGCAAGTGTTTCTCGCGACTGGTGAGAAAAAAACACGATACACTTTTCATCGTAGTGTAGCCTGTTCGAAACTGGGTGGCTGTTGATCGTTGTATCATATCGTCATACAACAATTACAATAATCGTTATTACAATTAAATATCATAGTTATGTTTAAACAATGGGAATGATTTTCCTTATTTCATGTAGATTTTCAAGGGTCAAAAAATCACAACTACGAGCGCTTTGAGACACCCCTAAATCATGTCCGATTAAGGTGAAATTTTCTCAGGTATTTTTTTGGGCTAATAAACAAAGTGTACATGGTCGGTTTTTGAAATTCGATGATGAAATCCATACCATTTGGAAACGACCATCATGGATTTGAAAGTAGCGTTAATCATTCATATGCTAACTTTTTTATTTAGTTTTGCATGTTTTCAATATTTTCTTAAAGTTTAAAAATCATTGATTTAATTATTTGAACGAAGGAAAAACCTGGCTACACTGCTACAAAAAAGCAAAGATATTTTTGGA
This sequence comes from Wyeomyia smithii, assembly GCF_029784165.1. NCBI lineage: Eukaryota > Metazoa > Arthropoda > Insecta > Diptera > Culicidae > Wyeomyia > Wyeomyia smithii. The sequence continues at coordinate 53,252,740 of NC_073694.1, forward strand.
TTCTGTAAAATCGCCACAAAAATCATATAGTTCATTTGTTTCGTTTCATAAATAAATATGATTAAAAATGATATAGAGAAATTCAAAACTAATTTAAAAAAAAAACATGATTAGTTGCTAGATTGATTTTGAACAAATTCTACTTAAACCTAACCTTCTCGAAACCCCGGAGAGAAACAACTCTCTTTTCCGATTTTCTCTAGCTTTAACTCTTGTTTCTGTCACCTATAGTTACTAAAAACAGGAAACTTTATCGCTACTCTATTTCTCGAACCCTAATTATTTCGCTACCATGCGGCAGTCGTTGTTTTTCACACGGGAAATAAGGTGTCTAGTATCAGCAGTTTATTCCGGCGAAGACTACACAACAGGAGGCTGCTTCGAATGTCTGCCTGTCTGTGAGAATGGAATTTTGTGACTATACCCGGTTCTGGGAAGGATACTGCTGCACGAATGAGCTGGAATTTTCATGGCAACTTTTTTCGAGAAGGCAAAACATTTGATACCTGCCGCTGAACGAAATTTGTAAAGTCGATTTCAATAAAAAACAATTCGAATGTTGTTCTCGAATTAATTGATCAAAGACTAAACTACGTAATAGTTTATTTAAAAATTATGCGCGTTGCACGGTAAGCGGTATCGCTAAAGGTAAAAACAAAAAAACACTTCGTCAAGGCTGCTCCTGTTGAGAGTGAGTAATGTGAGCGCGCAAAACCACGGTTATGCTAATTGCTACATGATAATCATTTGCTACATGATAATCATTCATTTAGGTTACTCTCTCTTCAATATTCTCAAAATTAACATTTTTCATCGAGCTTTTCATCATATTCTGGAGGGAGTGGAGGAGACTCCCATACAAATAAAGCAGATATTTCAACCAATTTTTCCACAAAACAGCTAAAAATGAACGGAATGATGCACAGTAGCCAAAAATCAATTCCAGAAGCCATGTTTAATTCAAAGATGGAAACTTTAGGTTTCTGTAAAATCAGCCTAAAATGGCCGAATACCACCAAATATCGGTATTTCCGGAACCAGAGGTCAAAAATTGACCTACACGGCATTTTTAAATCCAAGATGGCGATTTCCGGTGTCTGCTAAACAGCCGGAAATGGGTATATCCGGGTATTTGTAGTCACCGTGGTTCTGTGGTTAGCGAAGTTTATCGGCTAGCTCTCCCACACGGATTTGATGTCGAATTCGATTCTCGGCCAAATCGAGGATTTTTTCGAGGTGAAAATTTTCTCGACTCAGCTTTGGGGCACAGTATATCGTTGTACTTATCCTAAAAGCGAAGCAAAGCCTTGGTGCTACATTTCGTATCGGAACTCGACCTTCTGTTTATTATACAAAGACTTCGCTACCAACTGTTAGTGTACAGGACCATTGCTTGGCTAGTGCTACGATCCAACTGACACCAACAGTCTCTCCAGAGCCGGGACTTGTTGGGCCAGCATCGTACCTCGAGACCAGTTGGGTTGTACTTGTCCTACAACATGCCTTTGTCAGCCCCACAGGGTTGCGTGCGATATTGTTTTATTTATTCCGGTAGCGTGCGATATTGTTTTATTTATTCCGAAACCAGAATGACACTCGGAGGCCAGAAATTGACCCCACATGCCATTTCGGAATCCAATATGGTGACTATACAAACCAATTCAATATGGATGATGTACAAACCAATCAATTCAAATGATTTATCTTTTGAGTTTGAATGGATCCAATATCCGAGTCGTTGTTGTTGCATTTGCAGACCATAAACAAATCGGAGGTATGTGGAATCAATCGAAGAATGTTTAAAATTATTTAAATAAAAAATAGGCGAGATGAAGTTTGCTCACAAAATTGAGAGAATGATATAACTTGAAAAAAAGGCTGGGCAACAACATGTATGCGACATAAACATCTTCGCGAGGTGATTATTTTAATCAAACTGAAACGGTGATGTAAATTAGTTGAAGATGCGGTGTCGTGTGAGGTTAATCACGATCCGATAATACTATGCATACTTCACCTGTCAATCAAGACATTGGTGTTCAAATTCCATGCAAGATTACGAGCATATAACAATACCACTACAGTACGTTGTGTCTTAATATGATAAAAAATATTTCTAACATCTGAACGATTTGTTTAATGGGTATAATGTCTTCGACAAAGTTTAGGAAACAAACTTTTTTCTTCCAAAAAAATATACACTGTGAAAAACATTTAAAAAAAGTAGTTTTTTTGACAATTTTTTTTCATCCCCTCAAGTTCAGTTAATTATTATTGGTAAGCCTCGGGTTGGTAAGTGTAGTTTTTGTAGAAAAATATTCAGATTCTCAAAAACGAGTTTTTCAAGATATATTTCCAGTTTTATAATTAGGTCAGTGCAGATATCGTACGCGGGCTAACCATACGTTTATGCGATAACTGAAAGAAATTTGCAATTGCATTAATCAATCTTTTTGGAACCTGAACGGTTTTTTTTTTTCGAATATTACACGTCACGTAAATTGTTTTTTTTTATTCAAATTTCAGTTGCTTCTGACGTAAACTAAGATTTTGTTTGGAAATTTTGTGCGATATCATTTCGATTTGTGTGAAATATTATGGAATTTTCCATCATAAGTTATGGAAGCGATTGTTTATATGCGATTCGTCATAAACTTTGGCACTTATTTCTGATTGTGTATTACATGTATTGGGAAGAGCTTAGGGAATGATTTTTATCAAACTCCACTGTGATTAAAAGCCAGAAAAACGCGTATTCACCACAATTCGATGATACCATGCATAAGCGTTATAAGCAACACTTATCCGATTCCAAAAAGAAAAGTCCGCCACGTTCTGCTAACAATGCTGAATCCATTTTAGAAAAATCACAACACTTAACTCAAAAGGTTGTAACGTCTTGAAAAAAAGACGGTTAAAGTTAAACAGCACAGCAAAATTTCGAACTTCATGCTCATGTCTGCTACCAATTCACGTCAGCACGAACAGAATTTTTCCCCCGTCTTTCCCCGACAATATGCAACACGCAACAGTTGCACTCTTGTTAGGGTCCATACTTAAATGACGTTGCATAATAGGGGGTAAGGGGGATATATTCGTTTTGTGACAAGCTGCGACAAGGGGGGTGGGGGCGTTGGATTAAAATCGACGTAGCATTTATTTTGAAAGACCGGTTTTTTCGAAGGAAAAATGCATACAAAAAATACACTACAACATTACACAAAGTTTTGCAGCGAGAGCTGTCGAAATTTTTCTATCTGTAGCATTCTGAAATTTTGTGTAAACAAACAATTTGTTTTGAAAACGAAAATCGTTGTTGAAAACCACAATGTTTTCAATAGTTAAAATTACAAGACCCGGACGAATACATACGATTCTCATAGATTCGCTAGGATTCCTCAAATTGGATTCGTGAGCGTCCTTGAAAAGGATTCCTGGAAAAAGAATCCTCAGGAATGCCCTGTATATGGCTCTAGGATTCTTGAATAAGAATCGTGAGTGGGAATCCTCCGGATCGTGTTTGCGATTCCTTTCACGATTTCGTCACCGTGTTAATCGGTATCCTGGGGATTCTTACTCAGGATTCTCTGCGTATTAGTGAGGGGATACTCATTTCTATTCAAAACTGGTAAGTGCAGCGATTAGTTTTTTTGCGAATTACGGAATATTTTCTGTGTTTTTTACAGACATAGATCATACGGAGTTGTATAAACATCTTTCCTCCTCGTACCAAAACACAATCTCTTCGAAGCAACATTAATCCATAGCGAAGTTAACATCCAAAGGAATGCTGCCTCCACTGTATAAGTGATAAATAGATTGAATTAGACACAGTGATTTTTTTTTTCAAGAATTTTTTTTATGTTGTCACTTGTATTTTTGTATGTTTTTCTCAAAACCGGGAGGGGGAGGGGGGGGTTGGCAATCGAATGCTACGTTTTTTTTCCGGGGGGAGTTGAAGTTTTGTGACCAAATGCTACGAGAGGGGAGGGGGGGTTTGAAAATCATGAAAATATGCTACGTCATTTAAGCAGTTCCCTTATCTGCTTCCATCCGACACGAGAACAATTTGATTGCCTTACTTTTGAACCGCAACATTACACGAAACATGAGACATTGTTGCGTTTATTCGATTTCAATCGGTCCGGCACGGCGGAGTTTCAACACGAAATGAGATTTATTTTCCGTACATACATATTGCGCAACTGGGACAAACTGTGAGAACATAAAATAAAAGCGGAGCTAGTTTTAAGACAGCTAAAAAACAAACAACAGGAATAGAAAGCGAGCTCATGATTGGATAACCGCTGCTTTTCCAATTGATTTTAGTTAGTTTTTTTACTCCAATTATTATACTTAAACCTAAGAGAAAACGTCACCAATCGGTGAAGACACTAGTGTTGAAGATCTGTTTAGTAGCAGTATCATTGCATACATTCAAAACGGAACATGGCAAGTACAGTTCTATACTATACCATCTTGTTCTCAGTTTCGAAAGCGAGCTGGTGATCGGTTGAATGCTGCGATTGTTTTTCAACTAAACTTTCCATTATTATACTACAAGCAGGGGAAAAAATGTACTAAGTGATAACAGTTTTGACGTGGGACTACGACTTTGTTTACTACACTGGGATGCATTCTGTAAAATTGGAAATGAAATTAGCAAATGTTGCGTCAGATTTCAAACGTTAATAGCAGCATAACCACAAGATGGATAACAATAAACAATATGTTGTTGGATAGATAAAATGTGTAACAATTTTATAAAACGCTAGTTATCATTATTACTTCACTGCTCAACGGTGAAAATTGATAAAAAGTTACAGGAAAACTTACGCGAACAATGAACCAATTACGGCGTGAATGGACACCATCCGTTCCCCGTGATATTCCCTGTATCAATATCGATATAAAAATTGACAGAATCTCCCCGTCCCAATAGGTCAATTTATTTTTGCTTCCATGAACTTAGACTAAATGATGTCTCGAAGGTAAAAGTTTTCCGAAAAGTTTGAAACAATCTTGATTCCTGAACAATTTCTAAACCTGCTTTCAAAACCTCTTAAAAACTGATGTCTTGAAAGAAAACATGCTGGTAAAAGCAACAGTACCAGTGGAGTAAAGAACCGCAGGTCTCTCGTCGTCTATGATTGCAGCGGTACTCTTCTATTCGTACATTTCTGCGGTACACTTCTATTCGTACTGCAGCGGTACTATTCATGTTGCAGTGGTAGACTTTTGTTCGTACATTTCTATTCGTGTGCAATCGAGGAAAAACTGCAATGCTGCTGTTGATGGTGATTGAAAGTTTATCTCATAAATATGATTACCATAAACTATTCCACAAGAATTGTGAATTTTGCAATGGATATTTATTCCATTTTATCTTCGATATTCACTAAATAATCGTGACCGGATAGTATCGAAAGAGTAAATTCCACATATATACATTTATAGAAGAGTAAGAGCCTGCGAATGTTGTAAATTTTTGGTTTATTTACTAAGATTCATTAGAATCTCCTTTTACATTTCAAAATGGTTAGATGATATATTATTATTCAAAGCTTTACCATAATAAATGTATGTATATTAGCAGTCTTCGTAATACAGCGAAAGTAGTTGTAGGTAAATGACAAAAATTGTCAAGCAAAAAACAAACAAATGGAATTGTTGATTGTTATGGTTTTTTTGCTGGAACTTGTTAATAATTTTGTTAGACATATCTTCTTATGTTTGCCAATTAATGAACCTTTGTAAGGGCGTCTATATTATTTTGAAAGTAAGAACTATATCAAAGATTTGATTTAATCAAAGTTAAATAAGACAAAACCAATTATTAAAATAACGTAAGTATTATTGGATTTGGTTTTTGAGGATAAAGAGTTAATTCAGACTTTGACGCATTACGAGAAATTCTTGGTGCTTCTTCAAAAAGAATGATATACTTGTGCCTTGTCAAATACATGTTGACTGCACCAAAAAATACTACAGGCTGATACTAATATCGCCAAATATATACGATTTTTTTTCGAGTGTTGTTAAATATATTTCAAAAAATTAATTTCCAGGGGAGGCTGAAAATAAAAATACGTACAGTCGCTGAGCACACACATTGATTCTGTCTGCAGACTCTGTATATGTTGTAACAAAAATCCCCTAATTACAGTATGGGTATTCATGTCGAGCTCGTAAACAAATACCCAGCCGTAAAAATACTCACCTCCATTGACGAGTAATGGAAGATACACAGTTTACGGCTGGGTATTCGTATACGAGCTCGATGTGAAGGACCCTAGTGTTTAGTCCCACGTCACCATTTTATACAACCCTAGGGCTGTATACCTTGTAGTATTTTGATGACATTCTATGGCGTTCCTCTATAACAGTAGTGGTATTGGCAAAATAAAGACAGCCGACAAAAAAAATGTTTTGCGACTGTTACGTTGCCGTCTAGCTCCCCATACTCTAATGTTTCTTCTTTGACATTCATTTTATTACCATGTCGACGATGGCTTGTATGTGTGTCACAGGACATTCGTCATAAGCTAAAAAGGAGAAAAAATGTCTCCGGTGGATTTGGGCCAAAACGTGCTAATTGTGTAGTGCTGACACGAACGTCTGTATAGAAAACAGCTTTTTTTTCTTCTACATTCGCAATTAAGAAGACATCCTTAAAATATTGTCGAGTCGAACACACGAAGTACAGTTTGGGGCAACCTTCACGTTCCAATCAAGACATCGGCGTTTAAAATCCGTTCAGGGGCAGAAACTAAGAGGGGACATTTTCGTTACATTCTCTACAGCACTACAGCTCTACTCAAAAAGTCCACGTCAAAAAGTTTCTTTCACAGTGTATATTTTTTTTTCGGAAAGTCACACCGATCGAACAAACCGTTTTGGCTCTGATGATATTTGTAATCATCACTATTCCTTTTTTCACAAACCTTAAAAAAACATCTCTACCTCATAGTAACATCTGTGGAAAGTTTTAGCCAGATACAAATTGGTAGATTAAAAAGGCTGCCCGTTTTTTGACGTAGGACTACGTCTTTGTTTTCTATACTTGATTACATTTTGTAAAAATGGAATCGAAACTGGCTAATGCTGCGTCATATTTCAAACGATTATAGCAAATGAACGATCTAATGCAACTTAGTCAACTGTATGTCGGTGGATAGATAAAATGTATGACAGTTGTTTGATATAATGTTTAACATTGTTGCTTTACTGCTTAATGGTCAAAATAGGTGAGAAGTTCCAAGTTCGAGCTTTTCCATATACTTTCCTTGTTATAGCCTTGCTTCCCAAGCACAGATAACAATAACTTGGATGGAATAAATTCCACTGTCTACATATTTTGACTCAGTAAAGTGTTTTGTTTCGTTTCTTATTCTCGAGTCTGCGTCGCCACGCCTATATCGCAAAAATCTACGCTCAACTCGAAACAAAAGACTGTGTGTAGAAATTTCAACTTCATTTTTGTTCGTCACACGGTAGCGAGTGGAGCCTACAGTATAGCAGTTAGAGGTACACGACATCAGGAAAAAAAAGAGCTGGTTACACCTTACCTTAATTCTGCATAAGACAGCAAGAGGTACCATCGTATGCTGAAGGATATTATACTGGCGTAGCTACCGGAGGGCAGATCGGAGAGTAATTTTATTCTGTGCGGCCAAGGAAAATGTTCAATGCTACCGGTGCACAGTGGTCTAAACTCGAAAAATCGCGATCGTTTTAGATTTGACTGTGAAATATTGATTTTATGTATCCAGTGTCTTTAGCAAGTTTATTCCATAACACAAGACCTCTCTTTTGCCGTTTTCGGTTTTTTCTCCCTAACAGTTAGATATAAAAATAGTTTTTTCTGATTTTGAAAATACCAGGTTAATTTCTTCAGCAAAGTTGTAGAAAAACCTATAAGAAAAAGAATTGCTGAACACTGCAACCTCGTATCTGTACTGTGGACATGACATAATAGAGTCAAATAGTACACAGCGAAACTAGTCTCTGCGCAATCTCTCAGCTTCCGGTTCTCTAAACCAGGTTTTACTTAATATAAACACGTACTGTATAAATTGGTTACCTTGTGTGTTCGTCTTATTTTTACAACCTTCAAATAACAAGATTCGCCGATGAGTTACACATATTCAATTTCAACAGGGACAGTATAAAAATGTTCGATTATGGTACAAAAACAGCGCGTTGCGATAAATTTTCAACATTGTTATGTGTAACTAGAAAAAACACTCAAAAAAAGTTCGGAGTGGAAATGTTAAAATACTCAAACGTTCATAACTTTTCTTGTTTTCCATTTCACCTTGACTTTGTTATCATGAAGAACTGTGAAAAGTTTCAGCGAAACCGAAAATGGTCGATCAGGATCGATGTGCGAAGTAGTATGGAATGACTTAATAGTTCTATCTATCTACGGTAATTTTCGCATCAGGAAAACACAAATTTTCTTGTGGTGCTCATGAAAATTTTTCAGTAGTTTCGAAGGTGTTTTGTTTCGTTTCTCATTCTCGAATCTGCGTCGCTCTGCCTTCATTGCAAAAATCTTACGAAAGACTTCGTGTAGAAAATTCAACTTCATTCTTGTTCTTAACACTATAGCAAATGGAACCCTTATAGCTGTGTATAACAAGCGTAGTAAAATATGTTAGACAAAAGTTCTAAAAAATTAACTTCACTTTCATCTAAAAACTTTGAAAACATTAAGTTTGGAATCCCGCACCAAAAAAATTCAAAAACAAAAGGTTTGTAAATAAATCGGTCATCAAATGTCAAATGAGTTTTTTGAGTAAACGATTAAGCTGCCAAAACTCTTCCGAAAAAAATCGAATAGGACACTCTTAAAGAAAAAAAGTTTTTGTAACAAAAACTTTTTTGTGTTCTCCTGGACATACGGTAACGATAGGAGTTATAAGAAAGTTGTCGAGAGATGACCTGTAAGAAATTTTCTAATCTTTCATTTAAAAATTTTGAAAGGTTGAATTCAATATTTTTCACCGAAAAAAAAATATTTTAAAAACAAAAACTGATTCTGTTCTCAAGAGTGCTCACTTTGATTTGTTCGAAAGAGTTTTAGGCAACTAAATTGTCTATATAAAAAACTCATTTTGAAAATAATTGAATCTTAAATTTTTTTTCAAAATAAGTTTTTTTTATATAGACAATTTAGTTGTCTGAAACTCTTTCGAACAAACCAAAGTGGGTACTCTTGAAAACAGTAAAGTTTCTCCAACAAAAACTTTTTCATGTTTGAGGTGGTTTCAGGTTTTCGCTTGAGACCATAAAAGCGTTAGAGAAGAGAGAAGTCGTTAAGGAGTGTTTTTGAGGAAATTGTCTAGCTTTCCATTTTGAAATATTTAAAAAAAATATTTTTTTCCCTAGAAAATGATTTCAATAACGTTTATCTTTGATTTTGTTGAACTTAAGTTTTCAAGAAAGACAATTCAGTTGTATAAAACTCTTCTGAACATTTTAAAATGGACTCAAGGAAAAAGCGCATTTTGTACCAACTCGACAGAGTGGTTTACAGAATTTAATGTAACTTTGTGGGTGTACAGGCCTCACTGGTCTCAGCAACTGTTCATATTTTTTCCAAAAAATAATCTAAACTAACATTTGAAAATGTTTGGAGATGTTAAACCTGTACGAATCGATTCATCTCAATGATGACGAGAGACAGTAACACGTTTTCGAGGGATGACTTTCAGAAGATTGCTTGTTGATTGTAAACCATTTGATGTCTATATGAAAGTAGTAGAATAGGACGAACAAAGCTTTAAAAACGGCTCAGGAAAATCAACAGGAATCTAAGGAAAACGGTTCACAGCACATTAAATTTAGTTCAAAACGTTCATGAGATATTGCGAACGGATGAAAATCGGGCCAAAATATGTTACAAAGCATTCGAAGTGCGATCCATAACCCGTATCCAAAAACATTTATAAACAATACGAATTAATATATAAAGTTTGTCCTCTTTCTAAAATATTTAGTTTGGTGCGAAGTATAATTAATATTACAGCATCATCATCTGCTATTGTCTGCGAGACAAAGACAGAGGGAAAGTCTCTGCTATCATGGAAAGGGGTTTCAATTGAAACACGATCTATGTTTACCTTTGTTCGGTTTCTTAAGAACAATAAACGCACTCGTCATAGCCGACCGGTTTCTCGTAACCGTTTACCTTTCGGAGTTATTTTGAGCAAATTACCCCGTAACAAGGCCACATGTTACAAAAGTTTCCTTGCCAGATCAAGGCTCTCGAAACACGTGCAGGCGGAGCGACGAACGTGGTGAAATTGAATTTCTCCAACCGATGCCGGTGCCGTTTCGTTTCGCTCTTAGTTGCTTTTCTATCTTCCACTCGAAAGGATCGACTCAGAAATCCATTTATAAACGCACCCTGGCCGCGAGATTTACGTGAGATTACTCTGATTTAGACGACGACTGAGAGAAAGTATAAATTAATTTACCCGAGATGCATTATTCATTCCAGGTAAGTGAATAATTCATTTGTTGTTAATAATTTGACGTTTTTTGGGACACATTTCCTTAGACTCGTAAATGTTGCTTATCGTAAAGAGAGTAAAAAAATGTTTGTTTCAAAAATGCAAAACTTGCACTATTAAAATATAGCTTTCACAGCTGGCAAACTTAGCCGCGAAAACTGCAAAGGCGACGAGAACGTGGCTAAAATTTCCCGAACATTTTACCTTTTTGAAAGCAAGTAGAGTAGTTGTAAAAGAGCAATAAAAAGACGCGCACAACTACTTAACGCTGCAAAACAGCCACACAAATTCGACAAAGTCCATCTGCTCTTCACCCTACTCTTCTTTTTCACCCGTCCTTTCCCTCGGTGTAGTGTGTCGTCGTGCAACGTGCAACGTCGTTATGAGGCTCGATTCATGCCGCTTTCGGCTCGGGGGAAATCAGCAGACTCACGAAACACAAAACGGCTCTGGAGGAGTTTTACTAACGTGGGTGTGTTGGTATTTATGAAAGGTAAATAAATAGATGTTTTATATCGTGCCGCCCGAAGCATACTCTAGCGAGAGCCTCCCGTGGATGCCTCTTTGATGTGCACCGGCAGCCAGCTGCCATTATAAATGGTGAGTGTTTTGTGCGCGGTGTACGACGACAACGTTTTTAAGTACTATACTAAAGCGAAAAAAAACGTCAGGCTTGGTAGCCAAACTTAAGACTAACCATCGACAAACGTTTGAGTGCACAAGCAAAGAAGTTGATGAAAATGAAGGCGGGGGAGGTTTCAAATAGATGGTGATGGTTGAGCCAAAATACTGTCATGCACATAATATTTGAAAGGAGGTTCAAATTGCGAGAAGTCCACTAGTTTGTTTGATCCAAACGGAGCAGCCACAAGGACGCTCTGCAGAGAAATCTTACGAAAATAGTTTTGTTCTTATTAAAGACACTCGCGTCCAACCAATCCGAAAATGCTCACGGGTGGCGACAGCAGTGAAACACCATTTAATACCTGTTTATTCTTCACCCAAGCCCTGCAACTTTTAAGCGCAAACATGAGCAAACACAAACACATAAATGGAAAAGACGCATCTGGCAGTCACCCAATTGTTCCAGCAGCGCAAGTAGAAAGCAAACACATTTTTGCCGACAGCAGCGCAGCGCGACGGCTTACTTCGCCCCATCATCGCTTCCAAGCGCTATACCGTACATAACCGTGCGGCTCCATCGACTGCTCCGAAACGAAGGAGTCGAACGGGAACGCAAACCAATTTGCATCTTTTGTGCTTCGCCACTCATCGGTTCGTAAGTCTTAGCATGTACACAAACTATCGCGTAACTATACTTCCGGTGTTGTTATTGTTCTCTTTCGTCACCCCTTTTGCCACCTCATCCCCCTTTAGCACCTTACCGGCTCAAGCTTACTGTGCGAGTGTCTGTCTGTTCTATTATGCGGCAAGTAAAGGAAAAACGCCGACAGTGTTTTGCACTTTTGCACCTCTCGCGCCGTACTGTTGGCCAGTTTTTCACGACTCCCAGCCGGAACGCGCGACACGAAGGTCTGCCTGCTGCACTCTCGGCAATGTGGAAACAGTTTCTATTTCGTTTGTTTTGTTTTTTTTTTTCTGTTTGAAGACAATCAATTTATTGATTAAATATCACAATTTTGAACTGCCGATAGCAGTCTGTTCGTCTCGAGTGACTTCGAATGTATCCTTTACCTTTGGCAGCCAACGTGGCACATACTGGGAACAGTTGGGTCTGCAAGCATCTCACTCGGTCTCCAGCTGTTACACCCCAGTCCATGCTTGATGGAGGAAAAAACTCACTAGATTGCGGTCATTTTCGAACCAGAAAGCTGAACTTTCTAGTTTTGGCACAAACACTGAACTCACACTGACAAACAAAAACTACACACCATTGGCGATCACCACTGCGCGTCGTTATCGGTTGAACAGCGACTGAACACAAATTTCCCGGAAATCTTGGATTGATAGCGAAGAAAACCGTCGAAGAAAGCGGTTGATGTTTTGGGCACGCAAATCGCAAGGACGAACAGGGAAGGCCAACTTTTTTTTCAGCTAACCGGCAGCGTAAATCAATTTCACCTTCCTGCCCGAGTCATGTTTGATCGAGGATTGCTCGCTGAAGCGCACCGTTGGGGAACGAAAACCGACAACGCAGCAGGTTTTCATTCTCCACCTGGCAAAACCTGATGGAAATAAAATGGGCACTATCAGCATGCCCGCAGCGGTAGCCCCATGCGAGAGTGAGAAGGCGAAGCAGGAGGGAGAAAGAGTGAGAATGTGAGACATACAGCGGAGAAGCAGAGCAGCAAAGTGCGGGTGCCGTTTTAAGTTGCTATTCAGGGGGAGGAACGTAAAGCAGTTATATGCTAGTAGCTGTGTGATGGACAAACAGACAACGCTCCACGACACCTTTTCGTGTGATGTGTTCAAAGCTAGTCGTGCTGTCTCATTCGCTGTGTCTAGTGGCTCAGTCATTATATTTTTATGCTTAGCGGAATGGAGAAGTCGTTGGGTTTACTCCTTTTTATAGAATATCATACATATTGAGCGAGAATGAATTCTACTTTATAAAAAAACGGTAGCAGATAGTACTACATAGTAAGATACAATTTCTGAAAATTGTGTCCAAAATCGTGAAACAAAATAATTTCGTTTCAACTCTCTGTTTCATACGACTCCTAAAATCTTAAAATCCTGAAATGGAAAAAAATGGTTCTAACTAACATAAAATTTTTGCATTCCGTGATAGCAATACCTTCGATAATATGCATTCCTGAGAATCAGCCGCTCATCAGCGTAACAAATTAAACGATTTTTTATCTAAGATTTGAAATAAATACATGTAGGAGGATTAGGGGCATAATGAGCACACGGGGCGAAATGGGCATCCCTCTTTTATGCGAAGCTACGCATTTTTTAATACAATATGGTATGTGGAACTCTTTAGTAGTTACTACAGTATCTCTTTATGTAGAACAAAAGTGGTTTGTCTGGTTGAAATAAGGAAATATATTGAAAAAATCAATTTGGTTTCCGGATGTTGGAAAAATTATTATTATTGCGCAGTACAAAATACGCTTCTACGGTCGTTTAAATGGCTCAATCAAGTATGTAGACACATCAATATGACGTATGGGTCGTACCCCAAATTTCACCATCATTGAAGTTTTGATTTTAAGCTATAATTAGTATTAAAATCTCATGTTAACTTTAACTAATACAATAGGGGCGAAATGGTCACCTTCAGGTGGGGTGAAATGAGCACACCTTGTCACATAAACTTATCAGAAATTCATCTCAGTAGACTTGTGAGTTTGTCTGTTTCCATAGTCAGTGTTTGTTTACAGTGATGGTGCGAACATATATTAGAAAACCTTTGAGACCGAATCGGTCAGAAAAAGGGAATGCAGGCAGGATTGGCCACCATAAGGCCCGACGGGACATTCAAGAAACAAGTCGCAAAGTATCACGGCATCCCGCGATCAACGTTGGCACATTAGTTGTACTTCTACGCAGTTTCAAGATATGTTCTATAAGAGTGCTCATTATACCCCGTGGGTGCTCATTATGCCCCAGTGGGGTGCTCATTGTCACACATTGACTGATTGCGAGTTTTTGATGCATGAATCTAATTTGTGTTTTTCACCATTATACGATAAACTTTTCGATTTGTGAATAGTGTACCTTTAATTAAAGATAGGTAATCCAAGTTTTGCACTGAAGACAGCATAAAATTTTTGTCGTTTTCCATTCTTAAATCAGCAACCAAGTTAGGGTGCTCATTATGCCCCTATTCCCCCTACAGCACCCGCCAGCAGTTTGGAATCGCATCACTGAGTATTGCAACACGCAGTTTGAATATTGCAGCAAAAAAGTTCAGTATCACCCAGAACAGGCATATATCTCGCGTTTACGACGATCGAGGAAGTTGCGCTTTTCAAAAAAGTGGAAAAGGTTGTTTATAAGAAACGACCGCAAGGTTAACGTAGAATTGCGACAACCTGTCTTATGTCAATAATTTTTTGCAATAGCTTTGGAAATACACTCGATTAGGGTTAATCATTTTAATGGTGTGAGCGATATATTTTCCCGTATATGTTTCACATATTATTTTTGCTTTGAAAATAAACGGAATCCGTTGGAAACTGGCTGAGTTCAGAACTTTTGAAAGTGGGCAATATTCGTGACGCTCTCGATGCTTGCGGTTTTACAATTTGTACCCCTATATATGTTGCCGTAAGACGTAATTCTACGTCGAAAACGCACTAATCGAAGTGCTCAAGTCGACTCTGTTGAAAGAAAAATAAAGATTTCTTGTGGATATTCTGTCGAGCCGGACCGATAGCACTCTCATGAAGGCAACAAAATAACATGTATTGTGTCGTGTTGCGCGGCTTGGAAGGAAAAAATGTTTCCTCCCCCGTGTCGCATGGTAGCAGATTGTTGCGTGTTTGATACTGCCGACGGTAGACATTAGTATGAAGGTGGAAATTCTGCTGTGATGTCAAGCAATAACCGTCTTTTTCAAGACGTTACATCCTTGTTTATGAAATGTTATGAATTTTCTAAAACGGACTCAGCACCGTGAGCAGAACGTGCTGAACTTTTCTGTTTGAAATCGGACTTGTTTCGCATATACCGATACTGATGCACAGTAGCAACGAATCGTAATAAACATCACACTGTTGCGCAATTGCAGCAGCATCAAACCACAGTTGCAGTTTAGTAATAACCATTCATTATGCTCTTCCAAATACATTTAGTATCCTTGAAAAAGGCCGGTTGCTGCAATTGCAATTTTCATTCAATTATCGCATAAATGCTTCATGGTCAGATAGCGCGCGATATCCGCTCTGACATAACAAATCTTCCGTACGTTGTGGAATGGAATAGCTGGAAAAATATATGTGACTTAATTATTTCCGGTTATGCCATTCTACAACGTACGAAAATTTTCATATCGTACGTCGTAATATTAATGTACGAAAAATCCGGATTGTTTCCTTACTCATCTACGGAGGACTTACACCATAACGAAATCGGCGCCGCGAAAGTGATAGAATTTAGGATTATGAAAAAAAAATGGACTACGCTGCTCACAGTTTGTCAGTATATAAGCGAAATTTGAGCGTGAAAGCGCATTATTTTATCGTCAACGGTGTACCTGCCAACAAATGTATCATCATTGAGATGGCACCGGAGGCAAGCGACAAAGGAGCTAGGAAATTTGTCACAACAGGTCAAACCTCGTAAGGATAAACATTTTCGGATGCTTCTCGTTTGGTGGATTACAACAAACGTTCTACTATTACACTTGCCGCAAAGTTCAGACCGCCGTACGTTTGCTGCTCCAAGTGAATTGAACATTACTCCTGCCAACCTATTGTTGCCTAATAAAGGCAACAATATAACATGTATCGTGTGTTGCACGGCTTGAAGGAAGAAAATGTTCCCGTTACAAAATCATATACATATTAAATTCTCAATCCACATCAGGTGAATTCTGCTTTAATAGCCAAGGCTGGGAAAGACTATCGGTGAATGTTGTTTTTAACCCGAGTTCAAACCAAACTGAAAATTGATAGAAAAATTCTCTTAATTCACAGATGAAGGTAAAACAACAGGTATCAAAAATAATATCAAGAAAGTATGCTTATTTCAATCAAGATACTGTTTCTAAATTACTAAGAATTATTCCCAATTTCGGAGCTAAAATATTGAGACAGCGGAACAAAAGCGCATTTTCAGTTTTTTTTTTCAATCAAAAAACCTCACGCAATAAATTCTTTTGAAATTTTGGTCGCACTTTAAAAGTTATTTTGGTGCAGAACTATTAGTCACGTTAAGAATATAATTATTCAGTCACACCTATTCAACCGTATCACTCAAGTTTAGTGGACTCATGCTTTCGTATAGAATCCTCGTGCGGCTATGAGTTTTTCTAAAAAAAAACAACAACCATCGCATTCCAGTATATGCCACAGACACTGCTAGCATATTGCAACGCAAGGTGATAAATAAAACTTTGCACAATTTGTTGCCAACGGAATCGCTATACACATGGTAGGCAAGGATACCTGTTACCAACCGTCGCACAGTGGGGCGACTCCATACAAAGGCTGGCCAAGCTAAAAAAGTGTCGATAAATGCGACAAAAACTTGGTATTTACATAATTTTGGGGCGCTGAACACGAATTTGGCATCAATTTTCTTATTTGGGGCCGTCCATAAAGCACGAAATTCAATTTTTAATATTTTTTGCCACATTTTTTCTTTTTTATAGAATTATATGATCTTTAACCACAAGTAGTGCCACCGGGCGTCCTCCCCATAAAAAAAACGTAATTTATGGACGACCCCTCGAACTAAACAAATTTTGCCTAAATATATATATATATATATATATATATATATATATATATATATATATATATATATATATATATATATATATATATATATATATATATATATATATATATATATATATATATATATATATATATATATATATATATATATATATTTTTTTTTTTTTTTTTTTTTTTTTATAATAACCTAAAACAACATAAGTAATACAAACTAGTTACAAATTGAAAAAATCATCATCAGCATCATCATCTTCTGCTGTGATCGCTTAAATCTCGTGTTGAATTGTTTCCAGAAAATTTGAAGTTCATTATACTTATCAGCAGGAAAAATGTATTCCGCTGCAATTTTCATTTCTTCTAGTAATTTTCGTTATTTCATTATTTCATATATATGTTATCTTCCTAATCCGGTTTCTATGGTTGAAAGAGGACATTTAAATACATGTATAACACCATGAATTGACAACTTACTGAACATTAAATTAGGTGATGCCACTGAAGTTAAAGGCTCCATTATAAAATTCAACGAATTTATGAATTTGAAAACCAAAACACTGGAATGACACAACGTTCAAAATGAATACGAAAAGATGCGGAGGGCGACGACTGTTCTTTGTTTTTTTCTCGTAAAGCAAAATATGTGCTTTACTTTTGTATGCAAACGAGTGCGAAGCACAAGCAATCTTCAAACGGGCTTAGCCGGAGTTTGATGGTATGAATTTGCTGCTAGTATTTGACATTTCAATCAGTTTAGCGAATTTCATGATCATAAATTGAAAAGGGCTGAATGTTTTTAATATTGTTTTAAATTAGCAGAAAGTGATAAAGTTTGACATAATAAAAATTTCATAAAAATTTGTTTACTGTTTTCTTGTTTTACACTTATTTTATAACTTTTCATTGATAAATTTTGTGATTTTTACCCAAATTTATAATTTATCCTTACGGATTGAGTACGATAACATTAATCTTCATTAGCAGGGTATCATGGTTATGATTAAAATTAATCCTGTATAAAATTTCAACTTCGAAAATAAAAACTAAAAAAATCTGCTATCACTTTCTTTACTAAAGTGACAATTTACACAGTTTTGCGCAGCAGCGGACAATATGCATTTGAAAGCTTACGTTTTTACCTAAATTTTGAATTTAGTCACAACCGTGGCAAACTGCGGCAACTAAACTTTTAAGCTACTTTTCTACAAAAAATCACGTTTTTTTTTTTAATTTTTTTAGTGTAAGGCCTGCTATGACAAAATTTAACAATATCTTATGAAAAGGGTTTGTTTTGCACAATATTTACAACAACTTTTCCTTTGACGTCAAAAAAATCCAAGCTATCATTGAAGCTACAGAACGTTTAAAAGTAATGCACTTTTTTTTCAAAATGTCAAAAAACGTCAGTTCGCCAAGCTTTGAAAAGTCATAAAAAAATCAGATTTCATGATATTGCGCCCAAATTTTGGATTTAGACACTTGAATGTTATAGCAATAAAGGAAAAATATTATGAAACAGCTAACGAAAAAATTTTTTTTTGGCTGATGGCCAGCGATTCCCCACTGTGCGTCGACCCGCATCGAGGGGGTAACATTCTGATGAAATATAGGCGTAAGTATTGTAATTTACTTTACACTACGTCAGATTGTGTATTGCCCTGAAACAGCGAAACGAAACTCGGCGTTGCTTCACCATTCCGTTTGATGACAGTTCAGTTTAGTTCCGCTAGGATATCGGTATCAGCCGTAATCGAAACTGAATTCCGTTGCAGTTCGGAAGCAGCGCACGTACAAGTTCTTCGCTCGCTTGGAACCTTGTTTTTATATTATTATTTTGCTACTTGCTTGCTTTGGCAACGTTCGGCAACCATTAAACACAAAAATCGAAATGCGAAGCCACGTGATCCTTGACAACCGTGATAGGAATTACTGCTGTCGGTAAACACTGTGTATCGAAGGAGAATTCTGAGGGCCCCGCAAAAGTAGGGGAATGTCGTAACAGGGTTGAATTGTTTGCTTCAGGTTGCGATTCGTTCCATTGCTTAGTGATAAGAAACTTTTCGTTTCACATTTCGAGTGACTTGTTTTAAGCGATCAAAAAGATATGGGAAAAGTTTTTTTGGCAGCAATGAAAAAGTTTTCCCTGGCTAAAAATGGAAACCAAAATTACCATAACCGTCATCGTTAATGTATTTCACGGTTCATTTTTATTAACGACAATAAATTAGACCGAAGTTTTGTGTTTATTTATGGAGTGACAAACTTAACTATGCTCTTGATTTTCAACCATCACGCAATCAATCGATTAAAACTCTTTGGAAAACTAAAGTTAACGGTAAACGTCAACCAAGTTGACACAACCCTGCCATGGCATTCCCCTACACGACGTTCGTGTTGTGTATTGAACGAAACGTAGAAAAGGGCAGGCAGGCAGGCAGCCAGACCCACATCCCAAAAAATGAGTTTGTTTGTTCCAGCATGACAGCGAATTTTTCGCTTTGATGATGGAAACAAGAAAACAACCGTTTACATGGTGCTCTTGCTAGTCGGCCCACCGCCAGTGGATGGTAGATAAAATAGCTTAATCCACCCACACGGAACCCGGCACATGTGTGGGGGGTCGACGAAAGCTTGAGCGGTACCGAAGGTACCCGCCTAGTTAGAAGTCACGTATTCGGTCTTAAGTGCGTTCGCAAGGGAGATTGGCAAATTGGCGCGCTCTGTGCTCTTGCCTTCATCTTACGAACAGACTAACTGCAGGATAAGAGAACTGAAATGTGGAAAACATTTGAATGAAATTGCCATAGCTATTGTGCTGGCATGTTATGGATGGAAATTTGATATTCTCTAACGGAAATTATCCCGAATCCTTTTTAGCATGGATGGTTACATAGAGACAATGGCGTTGATGTTTTGAATTATTAGAAGCGGGTTAAGTAGCGAAGAGGAGGGTCAGAGAATTATGTTACAAAGTATATTTGGGCATTGAGTTAAAGGAACAAACCTCGTTTTATCTACCGAAGTTTTGTAGTTCGATCCCTCATATGTAGCAATAACCATAATGTTGTATTTATACACACAATTTTTCAACCCTTCCTTCGTTCACCTCTTGACAGTACAATGGAGCTGCATGGTGATTTATATTTTCTAATGCCAGAATCAATTTTTCATAATTCTCAATCAATAATTTTCATAATAAAGCCATGTTCAACGGCAGGGGTATGAAAACTCATAATACCAATAATATATATTTTATAAACGATCCCACAGAAAATTTATGAATTCCCAGCTTTTTTCTTAAAATTTAGTATTCCAAAAAAAGTCCGAACAAGTTTAATATTTTTTATTTGCCATTTTTCATTTGGCTGATTTTTGCACAGATGTTTCTGTGGGCCAAAGATGTCATTTTGTACCCTTAGTATTTTTATAATCACGACTATTTTCTGAAAAGGGCTTGTATCGTTTCGATTCCCGTAGTATTACGTAAAAGAGAAATTTAAAAAAAAAACACTCTAGGATATCACATCCTAAAGAAAAAGCCAATGCCCCAGCCGCTGCTACAGGCTTATATAAAAATGGCAACAGTTTTAGAGCCAGGACGGTTCGTTTGATCGGAGTGATATCTTTGACAAAGTTGTAGATACTAATTTCGTCTTTTCGAAAAAATGTACGCCGCAAACAATTAATTTTTCAGAAATTCGAAAAAATATAAACATTGAATATTTCAAAAATTATATTTTCAAATTTTTTTGGCGGAGAATTCCGTCTTACGGCAACATATATAGGGGTACAAACTGTAAAACCGAAATGAATCAGAGCGTCACCTATATATTGTCTACTTTTCAACCGTTTTCTTTTATTCTTTCAGCAATCGATTGGAAAATCTTCTGTTCACCCGCTCAAATGCAGTAAATTGTAGTTTGATTATTCAAACTATTGTACTATTGATAATCATCTTTGTCCCATTTTCAACCTCTAATTGATCGCTTAAGGCTTGCTTTCCCTAACACGGTCGACAGAATACTATTCCTAGTTTACCGAGAGTGCACTAGTTGGGCTATATAAGAGCCTGTTTCTGCTCAAACCAATCAGTTTACTAGTGGATGACCACTAGCTCGGTCCTAGCCAAGTAGTAGCGGGTAGCAGACGTAGCGGTAGTGGATAGCAGCTGCGGCTGCGACAGCGGATTACAGTAGTGATGGCTGCTGCGAAAGTATCAGCAGTGGCAGATGCAGTGGCTCTATTTCCTTTTGTAAAAAGCTACCTTTGTGTTAAAGCGGTGGCTATATTGGCCGGCAATTCATTCAGCGAAAAGTTTTCGTATTTAGGCAGCACACAAATGGAATCAAAATCTGCCGGCCATCAAAGTTAACCAAAACGAAAAATAACCGAACTGAAAAATATGATACAGACTAAGAAAATTATACCGCATCTAGACGGGACATGAACCCGCAATCTCCCGTCTGGATGCGGTATATTATCCCAATTCTGTATCATATTTTTCAGTTCACTTATTTTTCGCTTCGCTAACTACATCTGCTTTAATGAGCAGTTCTGTCGTTCCAGTAAAAAAATATATCGTATGAAAAAAATTCTTGGAAAAAACAGTCAAAAAGAATAATAACATAACATTGATATTTGTTTAAACTCAGACAAATTGAAACAAAAGAAAAATTTAATATTCAATTATTTCAGATGTTTGTTTTGTGTATATATTTGTTTTTGTTTTTCAAAAGGACGAAATTATTATCTTAATAATTTAATAAAAATATTTCGATTATTTTCGAAAGCTTTCGATTATTTTTTTTTTCATCTATAATTTATTTGACACGGCACAAATACAATTTAATGTTTAACGGCGCCAATTATATCTGGTAGCTTACTTTCTAAAGTATCTTAACAACTAAAAGCAAATTTTTTATCCTCACTGCCGACTACGAGCTGAAACTAAATGTAACTTAAAGCTATAATATTTTGCATTAAAAGCACTGGTTTACTGTATGATGGTTTTCATTGCCATAGGTAAGCACATGTTCCGCTGCTGGGCCAAGATATTACGGACTGGCATATTGGGTTGTCTCCCTCGGGCCTTGAGAGTATCGTGCGGGTCTGATTGCTGTTTCCGGATCCGGGGTCTTAACGTGTTCTTGTCGTTTGGTTGGATGTAGGCGGAAGGGGATAGGACTAAACTGGGGCGTGGATGGATTTCAGGAAACGTATATAAGGGACATGTAGGATAGGTCACGGCTCGCCAAGACATCACGAACAGGAACAGCCGGCTGCCTACCTTCGGCCTGCAGGGAAGCTATTAATCTAGACCTGGCGTCACGGTGTACAGGGCATGACCAAATAACATGCTCTATGTCGTGATAACCTTCACCACAGGCACAGATACCACTTTCCCCGAGCCCAACACGACGGAGATGCGCGTCAAATCTATAGTAATTGGACATAAGCCGGGACATCACGCAAATGAAATCCCGACCTACATCCAACCCCTTGAACCACGGGTTCGTCGACACCTTGGGGATTATGGAATGTAACCACCTTCCCAGTTCCCCTCTGGTCCAAGCATTTTGCCAACTGATGATCGTATTCTGACGTACAAATGAGAAAAATTCATTAAAGGCAATTGGTCTTTCATAAATTCCACCGTTTGTTGCGCCCACCTTAGCCAAAGAGTCCGCTTTCTCATTGCCCGGTATCGAGCAGTGAGAAGGGACCCACGCTAAGGTAATCTGAAACGATTTTTCGGATAAAGCACTCAGATGTTCCCGTATTTTCTCCAGGAAATACGAAGAGTGCTTAACATCTTTCATCGATCGGAGAGCCTCAATGGAACTGAGACTGTCCGTAAAGATGAAATAATGGTCCGTGGGCATTTTTTCGATAATCCCTAGGGTGTACTGAATTGCAGCCAATTCTGCGACGTAAACAGAAGCAGGATTATCAAGCTTATGGGAGACGGTTAAATTGTTATTGAAAATACCGAAGCCAGTGGATCCATCAAGAATTGATCCGTCAGTGTAGAACATATTGTCGCAGTTGATGTTTCGATATTTATTGGAAAAAATTTTGGGGATCTGCTGCATGCGTAAATGACCCAGGATTCCACGAGTTTCTTCTATCATGGATGTATCGAAAAACACAGTAGAATCAGAAGTATTTGATAAGTCGACACGATTTGGAATATTCGAAAAAGGGTTAATATTATGGGACATGTGATTGAAATACAATGTCATAAAACGCGTTTGAGAATTAAGTTCGATTAACCTTTCAAAATTTTCAATCACAGGACGGTTCAAAACCTCACATTTGATAAGAATGCGAGAAGACAGGCTCCAGAAGCGGTTTTTCAATGGTAGTACTCCAGCTAAGACCTCCAAACTCATCGTATGGGTCGACTGCATGCAACCCAAGGCGATACGCAAACAACGATATTGTATTCGCTCCAGTTTGATCAAATGTATGTTTGCTGCGGAGCGGAAGCAGAAACACCCTGCTTTCGATTATTATTGAAACTTAGTATTTTCGTCTAAATTGTTTCAAAAAACACATGTACTAAAAGATCTCATGTGCCCAGCGGGGCCTAGTGTGGTTGGTAACGTCCCCGCCAACCACGCTCGACGCCTGGGTTCGAATCCCACCGCCGACATAGGTGTCGATGGTTGTGAGGTGGCGTGATCCACTCACAACCAACCCAACTGGTCTAGATTCAATCCTAGCCGACACCGGGAGATTTTCTGAGGCGAAAAATCTCTGGGATCACACCTTCCATCGCATGAGGAAGTAAAGTCGTTGGCGCCGGTCCGTTAATAAACAGGTCGTGAGTTAGGGTCCTGGGTGTGGAGTCGCCTCCCTGGGCGTCGGTGATTGGCCACAACAGTGGCGGAACTAGACCGACGGAAAATAAGTGAGAATAAAAAAAAAAAAATCTCATGTGCCCATTTTTTACACTACAAGAGTCCCTCCATTTACTGCTATCGTTGCGAAAGGAAACATTCGAACATACATAGCTCCGTTATTTTTTGCTCGCTCGGCGAACAAACAATAACGTTAATAACAAGACATTGTGCATTGTGTCCAGCATGCTACTTGTGTTTTCGGTATCGGTACTGTGACAACAACATTTTCAACCGTTCGTTTAATGAAGATAAATTTCCGTCATTGTGGAAACAGTCCTACATGTTTCCAGTTTACAAAACCGGCGACCGTAGAAACGTGAAAAATTACCGCGGAATAGCAAGTCTCTCTGCTGCGTCGAAACTTTTCGAGATTATAGTGTAAGGTGTACTTCAAGACTATATTTCCTTTGACCAGCATGGTTTCATGCCTGGCCGATCAGTGGCTACTAATTTACTGAAATTTACTTCTACCTGTATTGCGAATCTGGAACAGAAGGCTCAGATGGATGTCATATATACCGACTTGAAAGCCGCTTTTGACAAAATTGACCACCGAATACTGCTCTGTAAACTCTCCCGGCTCGAAGCTTCAACTGAACTAGTTTCGTGGTTCAAATCGTACCTTTCGGATAGAGTACTGCAAGTTCAAATTGATTCCTGCACTTCGAAACGTTTTTCTAACGCGTCAGGGATTCCTCAGGGAAGCAACCTGGGTCCACTGCTCTTCATATTATTTTTCAATGATGCCGCCCTTTTACTACAGAATAACTGCAAACTAGTTTATGCGGACGACCTAAAACTTTATTTTGTTGTGCGTACAGTTGAGGATTGTGAACGTCTGCAATCATGACTTGATATTTTTGCCAATTGGTGTCATAGGAATAAGCTGTGTCTTAGTATTGACAAATGTGTAGTAATGACGTTCCATCGCATCCCCAAGCCTATTACTTTTGCGTATGAAATTGATGGCGTAACACTCAGGAGAGCAGATCAAGTGAATGAACTTGGCATCCTGTTGGATACAAAAATGTCGTTTGACCTTCATCGTTCGGCGATTATTTCTAAAGCGAGTCGTTAACTGGGATTCACCTCGAAACTGCTGCCCATATCAAACCTCGTGGAGTTTAAGAATTGAGCGCATCCAGAAACGTTTTCTTAGACTGGCCCTAAAGAATTTACCATGGCCCAATCCATCAGAACTTCCACCGTTTCCTGACCGATGTCGACTCCTGGGTTTGGACACACTGCAACGAAGACGAACAATTCAACAAGCGCTATTATTTGGAAAGCTTCTTAACGGAGAAATCGACTTACCTTGGTTGCTTTCGATTCTAAATTTGCGAGCACCGCAGAGAACGTTGCGCAACGATGCGTTGCTTGTGCCTAGGTTCCATCGAACATCTGTTGGTTATAACGAACCAGTCACTGCATGCATTCGTGCCTTTTCAATAGTAGAAAACTTATTTGTATTCAACGAACCCAGCCATAGATATAAAAATAGGCTATTTAGATCGAATTTGTTGTAAATTAGGTTTTAATTCATTAAAACTAAGTGTCAGATGAGTTTTAAATACAAATACAAACAAACAAAAGCCGTTCAGTAACCGTAGCAAATTACCTGCGCCGCCTGGCGCCGGCTGCCCCCTAGCGATGTAGAAGACTCAGCTGGCCGAAGGAGACTGATTGCGATTACTGGTAAGGCATCTACTGGATAACTCATCTATCAGCCAGGAGGGAGCGTAGGCACAAAAAGTCTGGTGAAGTATTCACATTTATTTTTATTGATTTTTTTAATATTTTTTTTTCTTCAATGCGAATGTCTCTTTATTCAATACACCTTATCTTGAGCAGTTGTAGAGTAAAACGCATAAAATGAACAACATGCAGATAGAACTATTCTTGGATGGAGAAACAAATGGGGAAGAAATTGAAATCTCCCCCACTAGTTTCCCTCTACCTTCCCCTGTACCACCATGCTTACCTAGCCCTATACCAAGTGTACCGGAAGTACGGGTGAAAGATTACGAAGGTGTGACCAAACAAATTGCGAGTTGTCGTGTGTGAGTAGAAGGGAGCAAGCAAACGCAATTGCTATCTACGAGCTCTAAAAGAGAGAGCATCGCGTATACATCCCTGCCAAGGATGTAGAAATCGACGGTGTGGTTACCGAAGGGAATCTCACTGTGGATGACATTTTGCGTTATGGGGTGGGCTGTTTCATGAACCCCATGATGCAAAATGTGAAGATACTGGATTGCAAGCAATTAAATTCAGTATCCATCGAAGGGAAGAATTGTGATTCCTTTTTTTCAGACTCCTTCCGGGTAACATTCGCCGGATCCGCACTGCCGAGCTACATTCTTTTGGACAGGGTTCGTCTACCTGTATGCTTGTTTGTTCCGCGGGTCATGCAGTCATGCAACAAGGCATGCTGCAGCAAGTACGGAGGCAAACATGCTGAAACCGCTTGCAGTGGGGATACTGAAAAGTGTGTTTATTGCGAGGAACCTTTGACCACGACCTTTCGCCATGTCCCGCGTACAAGCAGCGCGAAGAAAAAATGAAGCGTTCCCAGAACCCGTAAAGACTCGGACGGAACTTTTTTTTTCCTGAAAATGGTCGTTCTCTGCACTGCAATGGCCGATTTGGGAAAACTTGGAATATTATTAAAGGGGGATAGTTGTCCTAAGTTTTGATAAAGGTACCACTCCGCTAAACCCCTCCCTGTTTCGTGAGGCACAAATATGTCTGTGTTTTTCCTAGTTTCCCGAACAGATTGAGAAAACGCTGCAAATTTTCATACGTATCATTGCTTCATGATAATGAATAAGTAGATTGCTTCATAGATATTGAAATGACATAATCATTCTTCAAGTTTGTAGCTCTGTATTTTTTAGAATAAGGTCTTCTGGATTCATATGCGATGAAATATTTATTTTAGCATGCACAAATTATGAGAAAACCGAGTTTAAATTCACCAAAGTACGTATTTTCACGGAAACCTGATTTTATCAGTCTCCCACGGTAGTTTTCAACTTAGCTCTTTCAAGCCCTACCTTTTTAGAGTAATGTCTTTTGAATCCAAAGATGGTGAAAGATTAATTCTAGCATATAGAGATTTTGAGAATAGCAAGTTTTCGTGAGAACTCGTACTTAAGTGAAATCAGATTCATTTTTCCTAAAATCTGTGCATGCTAGAATAAATCTTTTACCATTTTTGGATTCAGAAGACAATACTCTACCTTATCCTACAGCACGTGAAAGCGTGCTTGACCTATCCCTTTGCTTGACATCACTAACCTTAAATTGCCATTGGAAAGTAATCAATGATCCCCACGGTAGTGGTCATCTTCCAATCGTTATCTCAATTGCTAATGGTTTAACTCCCCGGGTCCAATCAATAATCCATACGACCTCACTCGTAATATTGTTTGGAAGTGTTATGAGACTATTATAGTAGAACCCATTGAGTTTCTCGAGAAACTTCCTCCGGAGGAAGAATACGCATCCCTTTCTGGTTGGATCATCGACGCCGCGACTCAAGCTCGGACGAAACCAATACCCAGGGTAACGATTAGAGAGCGTCCTCCTACCAAAAGTTGGGACAAAAAGTGCTCTGAACTGTACACGCGAAGGTCCTCGACGTACATGGGCTACCGGGATTGGATAGAATCAAATTCAACCTGTTGAAGAATCTACCCTTCGACAACCCGGAAAACCTGCCTCTGATCACAATCCACGGTGCTCCCACAGACCGTTATTATAAAATAAAATGCACCAAAGAATCTGAGTACACCATTCGATTCGTTATGACGTCCAGAATCTCTGGTCAAAATTCAAAATCATCGTGCGCTACATTTTTGAGTAATGCCCTTTTGAAGGTCGTAAAGTACAACAAAGTGATATAAAAACGACGAAATACTTATTGTAAAGCACGTTTTCAACCACCATTTCATGAAATAACTTTCAAAATAGTTTCTACACATTCCAAGGGTTATATTTCAAGACATGAACAGTTGGTGAAAAGATTTATTTGAAAATCCCACAGTGCACAGTGGTCTAAATTCTAAAAATCGTGATCACCTAGATTTGACTGCGAAAATTGATGTTATGTACTCAATGTCTTCAGCAAAATTGTTTCATAGAACAAGGCCTTACTTTTGGCGTTTTTAGTTTTTCGATCAATCCACCTAACAGTTAGATAAAAAAAATATTTTTTCTAATTTTCAATATACCAGATAGCTTCCTTCAGCAAAGTTGTGGAAATTTTTAAAAGATAAACAATTGCTGAATACTACGATGTCCTATCTGTACGTTGAACAGTACGAAATAGAGTTTTTTGTAGAACACTTCTTTTTAAAATCAGTTATTTGTCTATAACTTTTTCTATTATTGTCAAAACAATAAATTTTATAAAGTCTTGAGAGAATCTTAGCTGAATGAATGAAATCTTAAAACATTTTGCATTGTTTTGACCATTACAGACAAAATTATAGACAAAAAACTGATTTTGAGGAGAGGCGTTCCACAAAAAACTCTATTTTGTCGTGTCCAACGTACAGATAGGATATCACAGTATTCAGCAATTGTTTTTCTTTTAAAATTTTCCACAACTTTGCTGAAGGAAGCTATCTGGTATATTGAAAATTAGAAAAAATGTTTTTTTTTATCCAACTGTTAGGTGGATTGATCGAAAAACTAAAAACGCCAAAAGTTAGGCCTTGTTCTATGAAATAATTTTGCTGAAGACATTGAGTACATAAAATCAATTTTTCACAGACAAATCTAGATGACCACGATTATTCGAGTTTAGACCACTGTGCACTGTGGGATTTTCCAATAAATCTTTTCACCAATTATTAATGTCTTGAAATATAACCCTTTGAATGTGTAAAAACTATTTTGGACATTATTTCATAAAATGGTGGTTAAATACGTGTTTTGTAATAAGTATTTCGTCGTTTTTGTATCACTTTTTTGTACTTTACAACCTTCAAAAGGGCATTACTCAAAAATGTATCGTACGATGATTTTGATCAGAGATTCTGGACGTCATAACGAATCAAATGGTGTACTCAGATTCTTTGGTGCATTTTATTTTATAATAACGGCCTGTGGGAGCACCGTGAATCCATATAGGCCGATTTCAAGGCTCTCTTGTCTCCGGAAATTAATGAAGAAAATGATCCTCTTACGGATTGACAAATGGGTCGAAACAAACAGTTTACTTTCAGATACTCAATTAGGCTTCCCCCGGGGCAAAGGAACGAACGACTGTCTAGCCTTGCTTTCTACTGAATTCAACTCGCCTTTGCCCGAAAAGAGCAAATGGCTTTTGCATTCTTGGACATTAGAGGGGGTTTTGACTCCGCCTCTGTAGAAGTTTTAACCAAGAAACTTCATTTGCAGGGACTTCCACCAAATTTGAATAATGTTTGCTTAATTTGTTGTCAGAAAAGCATAAGTAAAAGCAATATTGCAGCATGCTGCTGTTGCAAACTCACTCATGCCATTCCTCAGATCGGCTTGTGGTAAATAACTTTTTCTACAAGCATCGTAGCGTCTTATGGTCTTCAGAAGAGTTTTTCCTGCAAACATCATATGTTGATTTATTTAAGGAGCCAACTGGATCTCTGGGGAATAAGTTTTAAGAAAATGCAATCGTATGGAAACCTAAAAAATAGTTCCGCCGAGCAATCTGAAAATGAATTTTCTGATTTTGTTATATATTTGTTCAAAAAGGAACACGAAAAGTTCATTGGAGCGAGAAAAAATACTATCACTTTTTCCCATATAACTGTGTCCCAACGTATTGTTTATACGTTGGATAAAGGTTTATGTTGTTCCTTAAATTGAACCGAAGATTGAAAATAATTGATGATAGTAATTCTTACTTAAATTTTCAGGGATTTAATAAAACGACTTGTTTTTTTTTTGCGTTGAATTGTTAACTTCAAAAAAAAAAATATGTGAAACAAAAGGTATCATACCTTTAAAATCCAAAATGTTGTGTAACTCATAATCATATTTTTTTTTCTCAATCTGGGGATCTGTGAAATCTCAGCGCGTAGCAGCGAAGCACAAATGTTGATGAACTTCGTTCGGAATACCCAATCGAGAGCCATAAAAAAACTCTAGAAGAAAATTGTTCATGTCCTGTGGAGGACGTGCTTCATTTTAATCTTATTATGGCTCTATATATAGAAATACTTCGACACAGAAGAAATTTTCTCCTCCCTCCTCTTGATCACTGTGCACCGAACCAGCTCAAGGACGAAGACCGTGTCGGAGCTCTGTCGGTGAATGATCAATACGCTATTATATATAAGACACAATGGTAAATCAATTGTTGGACATATTCTAGGAGGTAAAACCATCCACCTAGGTTATTTTTTATTGCCTGCTTCGATTCCGGCAAAGTATGTTGTTTATTGTTCTTTCGCGGCCAGCCGCTTGCCGCTTTCCACAAACCGTCGGATTCAAGCTTGGGAGCATGCCAGGCTGAATGTACATAAAAATGTGCTTTGCTCTTGTTTATTTTTTTACCAGTGTTCGGTTTTCTGCAATTTACGTCATTGGTAAAAATGGCTCAATTAGTTGAGCGCAAATAAAACGTGGGTTTAACTGAATTATACTTTCGTCTTTGATATTCTCAAGAAACGAAACAATTTTTGTGGAAAAACAATGGCAATGAAATGAATGAGTCTCGACACCATAATAATGCTGACGATTATCATAAATCATGAACTCAAAATTAACCACTGTCTGTGCCGTTACCGGGAGAAACAGACAGGGTGGAATCCCAAACAAAATTCGGTATCCCAAAGTTACGTCCTACTGACCCGAATATACGTATCGCAGTGATTGTACGTTCAGCAGCTTTTTTTCGAAATTTGCTAATAGCTCCGAATTTGCGCTACAAAAAAGTCGTAATCTCAAATCCTAACCAATCTCCCTGGGAAAATCACAACCAAGTAGATCTTCAACTGCTGCCAAGGCAAATGATTTCCTGTAATGTCATTGCATTTCTATGGCGTGCTCCGAAATTCCTGCTGGCGTTGCGAAGCAGCGGAGCGGCAAAGAAAAAAAAGTATGCAACGCCGAAGGATTCTAGCCCTTTTGTTATAGTCAACGAACGCCGATCGATTCCAGTTGCCGCACCACTAGCGTCGCGGCTCCCATGCCAACCCCCACAGGGTGCCCTTCGCCCGCTTTTTTATTTCGCTCATTTTCATTCATATTTTCAACCGCCGCCGCACATAGGAGTATTTGAGCCAAAAAGCTGGCCAAAAGTCCAAGTCGCTCTGGTAGTAATTGGATAGATTTATATCAAAAACGTGTTTTTTCATATAATCAACACAGAAAAGGTGACATCCATTCAAAACGTCACACAATATATAAAATATTACTTTAAATTTGCTTACTCCATTTTTTGTGTCTTTTTACACATGATAAAAAACAAAGATTTAGAAATTTCCATATGAATCTTCATTTAATAAAATGTCAATCAAATAAAAAAGAGGAACCAGGAGGAAGATTTTTCTTTTCGTATATTTTCAGAAGGCTTTGACCTTTCTGTCAATGAATGAAGCTTCGGCGGGACTTGCGCGGAAGGTTACTAAATCATATAATTAATTTCACAATATTATGAATTTTTCGCGGTCGGTTTTCACAATCACTTATTTCGTAAACAATCCATGATTATTTTATGCATTCAACGTTAAATATTGCAAAACATTTTACTTATCTTGTAGATTGTGTCCTGTGAGAAAGAAAAACTATTTAACAAAATTTTTCAATTTGTTACGCCACCCGAGCAGTAGCACGTATTTTTCAAACTGACCAATTTACTGTGAAATAACTTTGCAATATAACAGTTTGGTTTATGTGATAAGACACCAATGGGTTCTGGGATAGCATGAGGGTATGTTTCAACTGAAATCAATTAAAAATAATGGAAATCGTGTATTTCGTATGTCGACTTTTGGCCAACTTTTTGGGTCAAATACTCCTATGTGCGCCGGTGCATGCACCCGAAGCTATGAGAAGTGCATTGAGTTTCATTGCAATGCAAACTTCTTGCATTGCATTTCGCGGGCTCCGATGAATTAGTCGAAGCTATATGGCGCATTTGACTGGGGTTGTGGATGATTTATCGCATCTCCCGGTGGATTTTTTTCTCTTTTCCGATGAACGGATCTTTAGAAATCAGACCGTGCATAGTTGATTTGGCAGGGGAACATGACATACGGTCGATATGAATTTCTGGAACGTGTGAAGTGGAAACCGTATGAATTCAAAATGATTTCAAAATTTTATAGAGCTATATTTTTTCTGCAATTTACGTCCGCACTTTGCTGCAAATCTTATATCGGTGAATGATGAAAGATACTTACCTTCATTAAAATTCACTGGAGCATCCATCATCCTGCAACTTTTTTTCCAGAAAAAAAGCACTCTTCCGCTTGGCAGTTCGTTCGGCCCATCCCAGGCTCCGGAGATTGTTGCTAGTTATAGACTAAAAATGCACCGTAAGCTAGTCCAATCTCGACATCACCAGACTCACTTTCACAGCGCTTCCATTTCCTGTCGCTATTCTCGATGGAAATTGCTTTCTCTCACTCGCTCTGTCTATCTCTATCCCTCTCGCACACTGTCGCCGCTGATAATGGACACAAGAACATCAATATTTGAATTTTAAATTAAATCCTCTTCTTCACTGCTTTCGCTAATTGGTGGTTACATCTGTTCCTTTACCGTTAGCCGGGTGGATACGCGATACGTACGATGTCTGTCTGTCACAAGTCGACGGTTTGATAACGAACGTTGCACATGACGATGGGTCAAATTACTTTATGCACATCGGTTCTGTAATTTTGTACTCCCGCGGGTAGAATTCCGTTACCGTACCAGGCCCTTAAGCGCTATTACCGACAATGTATCGCTCGGTGATTATTATTTCCACTGCTAATTTGCACAATTGATTGTGCTCGACGGCTAGTTAAGCAAGTATTATATTTTGAAAAAAGAGGTAGGTTTTTGTAGGTTACTTGGATTATGAGTGGCTCTACCATCTAATAGTTGTTTCCCTTTTCTACAGTTTCTCACAAAAAATAATTTTTCGAATTCTTATAAATTAAAATTTAATATGTACATAGTACATAGTACATAGTGTGAGCAAAAAAAAACATTTTTACGAAATATTTCACTAGCATCACTTCACCTTTATCGTTTAATTATTACCAGTGTGTTGTTTTGGTTACTAGTACTATAAAATTTCGATATAACCAATTTTGTTACTTGGGTAGCTTTAATGCCATTCTGGTGAGATCAATGATGCTTTTTTGATGTAGAATTACGTCTGACGGCAACATAGGTTAAACCCTAATTTAAACCCGAAAATGTCAAGAGCGTCACGAAAACTGTCCACTTTCAAACTCTTAAAACTCAGTCATTCTTCAACTGATTTTCTGCATTCTTTCAGAAATTAATTAGAAATTCTGATTTTGTGACACTAACTATTGGGCTAATAAAAAATAAAGATCCTTGTTAACCGCGACCAATGAGAACCAAAATCAAAGCCTAATATTAGGCGAAATTCTCACTTCGTCCTAAGCAAGCTAAAGAAAGCAAAGCCTTGGTGCTACATTCCGATTAGGAACTTGACCTTATGTTTTTCATACACAGACTTCGCAGCCAACTGTTAAGTGTACAGGACAATTGCGGGGCTAGTGCTACGATCCTACTAACACTAACAGTCTCTCCCAAGCCGATACTCGAACCTACGACGACTGACTTGTTAGGCCAGTATCGTACCTCGAGACCATCATGGAGATTATCAAGCAAGCTAAACAACCAATTACTTCGCTTCCTTCCTCAGCACAGTCGACTTTAAAGTATACAAACGATTTGACTTTCTAGACGATTTGTTGTTGTTGTTACTTCGCTCGCTCGAGCGTACGTTCAAGATAACTCTTAGTAGTCAGGGATAAAAACTTGCATACACATATGTAGTCCTAATTGTCTATTCGATCACTGTTACAAGAGGATGATTTACTGTAAACTGGATCGACAGCAGCAAGCAGAGTTGCGGCAAGTCGCAGCGCAGCAGTCGGTGATTCCAAATATTTTTTTGTTTTAGCTGCAACACCGAACAGCCTCTCATAGATGACGAACCAATAAAGGAGGGCGAAGATTACATTCCACACGCAAAAGTTCAAGCTTACATCATCCGATGTGTCCTCTCAAAACGCACATTAAATGCTCTGGCTTTTACACAACAAATGTGTCAAAAGGATAACGCAACCGTTGCGTAATGAATACATTGACAGAGATTGAAATCAGAATATGTATAATACATACGAAATCGTAGTGTTTCGGTAGACTTCGGTTCTGGGCAAACGATCAGTTTTGGGGCGCTCAAAAAACCGCTGGGTACTTTCGTGAGTCGGTGCGTATCAAAAGCTCGTGCATCTCTAATCACCGTCAGCAACCAAAACAGCCAACAGCAAGCCTCGTTGCAACAGAATTTACTGACGCTGGTGCCAGTAACGTGGAACCGAATGCATATGAATAAAACCAGAATCGTCGTCAAATGCAAAATGTTTGGAACAAATTCAATGTCTTTTTAATTGTTATTGATTCGATGATGTTTTTTAATGACCGGATTTATGATAGTGAATCGATCAGTTCATAATTGCGTTAACCTAGTCAGTACCAAAATCATCAGTTTTGATTGCTGCTTGCACTGCTTTAACGATAGCAGCATTCTGGAAAATATTACCAATACCAGTACGAATCATCAAGGCAATACTAGCACCGGTTAATACTTCAAAAGTGTTTTGATTTTGAGCCGTCCAATACATTGAACACTCCGCTAGAACACCAAATGCGTTATGTACAACACACATTCGTTGTACTGGTTCCGAAACAGTACAGAAATTGCTCTAGAAACACGCAATATTGATGTGGTTACGCACAGTCCAACTTTTGCGTGCACAGTGCTAGATTTTGAATCCTCCCTCTGTGTGGGAAGCACCGTCATACCGGCATGTGTGTAGCACTACTGAACATGTCCGGACATGGTAGTGATTATGTCCGGATCTGGTGCGTTTGCTTTTAACCGATTTGACTTCTAGCAGTTTAAATATTTCAAAGGAGTGGCAGCTCAAACTAAATCACACATATTTAATAGTAGTAACTAGTTCGATAATCAAAATATGGCCGCATTTGTTAAAAAAATATACTATTTCAAGGATTTCTGGTATTCCTTTTTGTACTACTTGGCAGGAGAAAGTAACAATTAACTTCGATATCTTCACTTTAGCTTTAGCTTCGAACCCAGCGTGCTTAGCTAACTCTCCTGGCAGCAACAAACGTACGGAAGTCTAAACTTGGTTGGTTTGCCCTTTTTCTTCGGATTCGTTTGTTGAAGTTTACACAGTTGACGAAATATATATATATATATATATATATATATATATATATATATATATATATATATATATATATATATATATATATATATATATATATATATATATATATATATATATATATATATATATATATATATATATATATATATATATTAGGGTGGGTCGATTTAAAAATCGCTTAGGCACATATGATTTTCGGATTTTAGGGATCAAAATAAGATACTTTTCTCAAGAAACCATACCTCTAAAATGAATTCTAATGTCCCTTGTACTAACTTGTAGGTACCCAAAAGGTCAAATTTCAAAAAATCCTATTTTGACCCAATAGAGTGACCCAATCGAGTCCAAATGTATGACCGACCCCCACTAACTTTGGAGGGCTGACCCACCCATGCTAGTGTTACCCCCCTAGGGGGTCTCCCATACAAAAATATAAAAAAATATCAAAAAATCACCATTTTTGGCACTTTATATGACAAAAATCAGTGAAATGGCTATTATTTTTCCGCACAAATGAAGTTTCTAGGAAAAAAATGTTTTTTTTTGTTTTTGGATTTTTGTTTTCTCTTTAAAAATTTATTCGATCAGAACATAGGAAAGAAACTAAAAAATTATTGTTTGAAGTTTTTTTTTGGTTTCAACACTGGGCAATTTCGCACGGCTCTCTAATGTCGCCTCCATAACAGCCTCTACATTTTCCGATATTACTCGTTTGGAAACGCTAGCTAGCAGTTGAACGTGTTGTTCCGTTCCTTGTATATGTAATGGAATATGCGGATCAGTAAATGGTGAATCATCTTCATTTAAATATGCTATCAATGTTTCATACGGAATGATTCGCGTGAATGGTGGTTCAAATACGTTATTTTTATCAGTCAAATCGATCATTTTCGTGTAATCGAATTTCGAATTTTTAAATTCATTGTCACATATAATCGTAATAATCTAGCGGCCTGTCTCTAGTGAGCCAGCGAGAATGTACAATTTTCCCTGGTTTTATGTTAGCCAGATCCACAGAAACCACGCCATTAGAAATTGCATGTGCCATGTCGTATAAGTACTGCGAATCGGTGGAATATTCGTGCTGTTCTGCAACAGGAGGCATATTTTCCAACCAATTCTCTGAAAGTCGCTCACCACCTAAAAATATATAATAATTAAATAAATTTATTATGATTTCACCATTCAAAATGTTAGAAAATTATAATAAATGAGTGATAGCAATGACTTACCGGAAGAGCTTCAGAATTTTCAATTTGCTTGCTTAGTTTCCCGGTTGTTGATGTTGGTCCAGTGGTGGATGATTTATCCAAAACCCCAAACAAATGTCGAAACGGAAGTTCGTTGAAGTGTAGAAGGCAAACAAACCAATGCAATGGTCTTTTTAGCAGCAATTCGAATCCTTGTATAATTCCACCGTGTGTGCCAGTGTTTGTTGGCTCACCGTCAGTGCATATGCCAATCAATGCATCCAGAGATATGTTTTTATCGTTGAAAAATTCATTCAATTTTGTTGTTTTGTATTCAGCACTTTCCTCTACCAGTCTTGCGTAACCAATCAATCGAGAATTCGGTTCTCTCAAAATAACAAGGTGAGGTTCTTTTACCATCCTACTATGATACTTACCATCAATTTTTTCTATCGTATAAGTATCATCTTTTCTGCCGTCGAATGAAAACGCTATTAAACTGGAATCATCAAACCTCTTGCGGAGCACTATTCGTCTGCATTTCTCTCTTTCTCTACGAACTTTCGATTTATCCATGATGAGAGGTGTGCCATGCTGATCTTTCATTTCAAAATCTTTGAAAAGACTGGTTGCCAATGCTGACGCTACTCTATCAGACACACCAAATCTGTCACACATCAAGGCAAAGTTAAAACAATCGTATCTTTCTGTGTATTGTGAACTTGTGCTTCTATTCATAACATCTTCATCAACCGTCATCGGTACGTCTACGTATGTTGTTTCATCGGGATCTTCGTATGTTGGCATTGTTGGCATTGATGACGATGTCCCTTGCTCTTCAATTTCCATCAGAAATGCATCAATTGTTAGTCTTCTCTGTTTATGTTGATCGTGCATAAACTCTTTGAGGCGTTCTGGAACCAAACCGCAGTTACATTGAGCTGCCGTCAAATCGCATTTACATGCTCCAATATAAAAAAAATCGTTCAGAGTACCGGTAAACACTAAAAGGTCTCTATTCGTCTTCTTAATTTCAGCTTGGTATTTGTCAACCAATCTATTCAATTTAACAGCAACATATTTTTTTGAAATTATTTCCATACCAAGTTTTTCCTAAATTCCAACCAACCTATCTGTTACGTGATTAGAGAATTGTTTATAAGAAAACTTTTTTTGTTCTGTTTTTGCACGTTCGCTTAAGTAAAAATAATATCTCAAGATATCCAAATCGGTTGGTAAATTAATATCATTCAAATCAGAAGACACACCAAAAACAGCAACATCATGCTTGAGTATATGAATCATTGGGTTTTCGATAGCTGATGATGTTGTTGCTATTTCATCTTGCGGGTTCATTGTAAACTAAAAAAAATATATTTTGACTTTAACAATTTTCACTTTCACTTTCAGGTTTTTATTTTAGGTGTTGACTCTTTGGCGGACGATGTAGAATGATTTATGTTGACGTTTCTATCCTATACGAAACCTATACTAGTTCTACACAGAGTGAATAGATAGAGTGACGCAGAGAGAAATTCAGCCAAAACAGCAACACGGTTTTTTTATGAATCTACCAAAATATTTTTCTGGCAGCCCCTTTTTGCTCAAGTTCAAGTTGACTTCAACGGAGTGTTGTTATTGTCAGAGTGAAAAGATAGTTATTGTATTCAAATTTAAAACAAGTTCGTTTGATAAAGTTTGATAGAGATAGATAAAATGAGGTGCGTTTTGTGTAATAACAAAAAACAGTAAGAAATGTTTGTTTTTTTCGGTTCCCGAAGAATCCGATTGTGAGGAAACAGTGGATGGATTTTTGTTGCCTCCCAGCAGACTATTTCATTGACGAAAACACCCGACTTTGCAGTGTTCGTTTGGTTTTTCTGGTTTCAGACTCTGCGTCACTCTATTTATTCACTCTGGTTCTACAGTGTGCGTGGGAACAGTGGAAACGGAGCGTCCGTGCGTGGTAGCCGTTGTGGTAGCATACCAGCGGTGCTCGCCTGACTGGTCGAAATAAAAATATTACATATGATGTAACAGAGTGATATACGATTTTATGTTCAAAAGGACGCCAACTGCAAACGCCATCTGCAATGAGAATGGCTCAGAAATATGTGTAATTGTGTATGTATGCGCTGAAGACTCAGGACCGAATCCCATGCGAAGCAGGAGAGAACAAAAATCCAAAAACAAAAAAAACATTTTTTTTTCCTAGAAACTTCATTTGTGCGGAAAAATAATAGCCATTTCACTGATTTTTGTCATATAAAGTGCCAAAAATGGTGATTTTTTTATATGTTTTGATATTTTTGTATGGGAGACCCCCTAGGGGGGTCCCAGGGGGGTAACACTAGCATGGGTGGGTCGGCCCTTCAAAGTTAGTGGGGGTCGGTCATACATTTGGACTCGATTGGGGCACTCTAAATGGGTCAAAACAGGATTTTTTGAAATTTGACCTTTTGGGTACCTACACGTTAGTACAAGGGACATCAGAATTCATTTTAGAGGTATGGTTTTTTGGGCAAAGTATCTTATTTTGATCCCTAGAATCCGAAAATCATATGTGTCTAAGCGATTTTTTGATCCCCTACAAATCGAACCGCCCTAATATATATATATATATATATATATATATATATATATATATATATATATATATATATATATATATATATATATATATATATATATATATATATATATATATATATATATATATATATATATATATGTATATATATATATATATATATATATATATATATATATATATATATATATATATATATATATATATATATATATATATATATATATATATATATATATATATATATATATATATATATATATATATATATATATAACTAACTAGTTGAACGTTCCCGGCGATGCTCGGGATCAAAAGTTTCAAAATTCGGAATCATTTTTTATAACTCATTGCAATATTAGCACAACTCACTTCAAAAATATTTCACATCTTATACGCCCATCATCACTTTAAGTACTTTAACATTCTGAGAACGCACAGAACGGAAATACCCATATTGGATTGCATTTTGGGATGTTTTACAGAAACTGGAAGTCGCCATTTCGGATTTCAAAATGACGTATGAAGTTCAGAAGTTTCGGAAGTATTAAAATGGTTGGCCAAATACCACTTTAGATTATTTTCCTGAAACCAGAACTCGTTATTTTGGAAAATGTTATGTGGGGTCATCCCAGTTCCGAATATACCACACTCGGGTGATAACCGGATATTCGTCAATCGTTCACAGTAAAACCTCTTTTTATGCAACTTTTAGAAGAAAGAAATCAAAGTAAGAAAAATTTAGCGTGACCATTCATGCTTAGTTCACCTCTATAATCATATCTAAAGAGATAACATGTGAATTTTTATAACGAAAATGTTTGTTTGTGTCCAAGGAACACGTCCGAGAAGAAGTTAACGTTTTAATCCACATAACTACCTAGAAATTAAAAAAAAAGATTAAACCAATGAAATGCGGCTTTTCCTCCAGCCAAATGTCCCAAGATCTAGTTTTGGTAAAAGTAAAAAAAGTATTTCGAATCCCGTAATGTGTTACTATTCACAAAACTACGAAAACATCAGAAATGTAATTTTTATCTGCTCGACTCGCACCAAATTAAAACATAAATTCTTCTGCAAAAAAATATTTTCAGATGTTGAAGGAACAACGAACATTTTATTTAAAGGCGAATTGAGCTCATGCTCAAAAAGTCAAAATTTTGCATGTATTATATGTATAATATATATAAATTTAAAAAAGAGTATTTTAATGTGTTTTCCTGTATGCAAAAAATCATCTTCAAACATACGTAGTTTTTAAAGTAATATCTCAACTTTTAGCAATATGATACCTATTATTTTTCCTCAAATGTCTTTCCTGAACATTAACACACATTTTAATGAAGAACAATTACATATCATAGCTTTGAATTTCGATTTAGAGGCAAATTGAGTTCAAATATTCATGATTTGCTTGTTTAACGTAGTGTTGTGAATAATATCTCAATTTTCAGTAATCAAAAATTTTTTATTTTTACTCAAAAGTCTTTCCTGAACATAAACAAACATTTTAATGCAAAAAAAATATATATCATAGCTTTGAATTTGGATTTAGAGTAAAATTGAGCCAAAATATTCATGATATTTCATGTTTTACTTAGTTTTGTGGATAATATCCCTATTTTCAGTTATCAGATAACTATTATTTCTTCTCGATTGTCATTCCTAAATATCAACGAATGTTTTATTGAAAAAAAAATCACGTGTCATCGCTTTGAATTCTGATTTAGATCCAAATTGAGCGTAAAAAGTTATGGTTTTGCATTTTTCATGTGGTTTTGTGGAAAATATTTAATTTTAAAATATTCAGAACCTATTATTTTTCCCTCAAATACCTTTCCTAAACACAACGAACATTTTATTATAGTAAAAATCACTGATCACTGCTTCGAGTTTTGATTTAGAAGCAAATTCAGCATAAAAGTCATGATTTTACATGTTTCACGTAGTTTTGTGAATAATATCTCAAGTTTTAGTAATTAGATACCTATTATTTTATAATATCTCGTGTTTTAGTAATCAGATACCTGTTATTTTTTCTCAAATTTAACATTTTTTAAACATCAACGAACATTTTAATGAAAAAAGAACCACATGTCATCGCTTTGAATTTTGATTTGGAGACGAATTAAGTATAAAAAGTCATAATTTTGCATGTTTTACGTAGTTTTGTGAATCATATGTCAAGTTTTAGTGATCAGATACTAATTATTTTTCCTCAAATGTCTTTTCTGAACATCAACAAACATTTTATTCAAAAAAGAACCATATGTCATCGCTTTGAATTTTGATTAAGAGGCAAATTCAGCACAGAAAGTCAAAATTTTGCATGTTTTACGTAGTTTTGTGAATAATATCTCAAGTTTTAGTAATTAGATACCTATTATTTTATCTCAAATGTAGTTTTTTGAACATCAACTAACATTTAAATGAAACAAGAATCACATGTCATCGCTTTGAATTTTGATTTGGAGACGAATTAATTATAAAAAGTCATAATTTTGCATGTTTTACGTAGTTTTGTGAATAATATTTCAAGTTTTAGTGATCAGATACTTATTATTTTTCCTCAAATGTCTTTCCTGAACATTAACAAACATTTTAGTGAAGAAAGAATCATATGTCATCGCTTTGAATTTTGATTTAGAGGCAAATTTAGCACAGAAAGTCAAAGTTTTGCATGTGTTACGTAGTTTTGTGAATAATATTTCCAGTTTTAGTGATCAGATACTTATAATTTTTCTCAAATATCTTTCCTGAACATCAGCGAACATTTTCATGTTAAAAAACCTACATGTCACCGCTTATTATTTTTGGTTTAGAACGATTCAAAATTATGATGATTACTGTACACCTCAGAGACTGAGGGAATAATATCAATAAGACCAAGCGTTACGGAATTCCATTTTTATATAGTAGATGCAATTAATTATTTTTAGATATTATGTAAGAAAAATAGAAAATTTATTTACAGTTTTGATTGAAATTATGCCATGACAAAAAATTTTGTTTTCAAAAATCTAGAATTCTGTTCAATTATTTTAATTACTGTTTGAAGCAGTAATGTAAATCGCATAAAATAAGATTTCGAAAACTAAAGCCCAGCAGCAATATGAAACAAGAAAGATAATAAAATATGTAACATAGCAAAACATGATTTGCGATAAGAAAACGGAAAACAGTTTCGAAATTGAGAAAACAATCTGTAAAAGTGTCAAAAATAAAACAAAACATGACAAAAGTAATCACAAAATCATAACAAACAAAAAACTAATAACGTTCGAAACAAAATATAAAAATGACAGTCAAACGAATGAACAAACAAGAAAACACGAAACAATCATCAAACAAAAATATTAAAAAGAGATAACCAAAATCCAGAACAAAATAACAATACGACCAGAAGATATTGTTTTCATTTGCTCCATTCAGAGATATCAACTTTCGAAAAAAACGTATTTCAAAAATTAAAACATTAATAACTCTTCACCCGTAAAAGATATCTTCGAAGTTCAGCAACCAAAAGTTGCGTCTAGTTCTAAAAGTTGTCCGAACTTAACTTTACTGTGAAATTTGATATAAAAATAATAGAGCAAAACAACTATTTTTTTTGGAGCCACCCTAAGCA
Organism: Wyeomyia smithii; assembly: GCF_029784165.1. Lineage (NCBI taxonomy): Eukaryota > Metazoa > Arthropoda > Insecta > Diptera > Culicidae > Wyeomyia > Wyeomyia smithii. Next base: position 53,295,382 of record NC_073694.1, read on the forward strand.
GAATTGCTCTAATTCAGTCAATTCAAGAGCTACAAAAATGTAGTCTTCTACGAAATTATTTAAGATCAAGTGATCTACAACTTTGCCAAAGATAGTTCAACATTTTTTTTCACAAACAAGAATTTCAGTTGTTATGTTTTGCAGGTTTAAGGACCACCCTAATTTTCATTCCAATTTATATATAGACCTATATATAAGAAGCAACTTCTCCATAGAAAGTATTGCTGTAAAATCACAAAATCGCGTCGAAAACCCCATATCCGCTTAAATTGTCGTTCTGTACCACTGTGCACTGGTCACCGAAGCGACGCACTTGCTTGAAGAAACCAGCGAATCATGTAAAACACCGCGGTGGAATCTGGAATATTTCTCCAAAGAGATAATGAACTGGTGTGAGCTTTCTCACTACGCTCAATAACTACACAACAGAGCTAACTGCAGTGCTTTTACTGTTTATCTCTAAGCATATATCAAATGAGGAGAGCAAATAGGTTAGGAAGTAGAAAGCGTTGTTTACTTTGCATCTGGAAACTGAAAAAAAATACAGCTGCCCGTCACGCATGTTTGCTTTTCAAATGCTATAAGATATATCTAAGCAGTGCTCACCGCGGTGAACTTTTGTGTATTCTCACTAGAGTGATTCATCACTCTTGTTTCGCTTGGCTTTTGGTGTTCTGCGAACAGCAGCAACACAACACAAAGCAGAAGCAAAAAGCGTTGTGCGAAAAATTGCTCCACGTAGCGCTCATGCTGGACGAAAAGTGAGTTGTGAATATTCACTCTGCTTTTTCCACATATTGAGGAGAATACCAAGCCTCCCCATCTGGTCTCGAGGTACGATGCTGGCCTAACAAGCCGGTCGTCGTAGGTTCGAGTCTCGACTCGGGAGAGACTGTTAGTGTCAGTAGGATCGTAGCGCTAGCCCCGCAATTGTCCTGTACACTTAACGGTTGGCTGCGAAGTCTGTGTATAGTAAAAACAGAAGGTCAAGTTCCGAATCGGAATGTAGCACCAAGGCTTTGCTTTGCTTTTACCAAACCGGATGACACTTGTAACATTTTTTTGGTATTGTTTTTTTTACAATACTGAAATAAATTTAATTCACATTTTTGAGAAAAAGGTAGAGAGTGCTATTAAAACAGAAATTATAACAGATGTGCAATAAGACACAAAATAGGATAACCATTCGGTCGACAATCGAAACTTTGTACAGATGTTTTCATAAGTTAAACCTCTAGTGCCCAAATTAATGTTTAGACGGACTTCGTAAAAATCACTATGAATCCTCATAAACATTTTTTAAGTATTCATTGAAGCTTTTGAGAGGTTCAACTGACGACCGTCTGGAGGCGGCACTGGGCACTCGAGAATTAAAGATATAATTTTGTGCTATTGGTGATTTTTTATTTTTTTTAATCACGACTCATCGCTAATATAAATAAGACATTGATAATCACAAATATTTTTAAAGCCAGAATGGTTTGTTTGATCGATGTGATGCCCTCGGCAAAGTTGTAAATAGTAATTTTGTCTTTCCAAAAAAATATTGTTCAATATTTTTCTGAGAAAAAAAAATTCAAAAAAATATTCATTCAAGAAAGTTTTTCATAAAAAACATGCATAAAAAATCTTTTTTTATGATTGCCTATGATTGATCATGAGGAGAGAATGATTGAGAAAAAATATGTTACAATTTTCAATAAAACTATGCTTTTATCTGAGCCAAAATGGTTTATTGATTTTGTGTCGTTTCAGAAAAAATACACACTGTAAGAAAAAAAAAATCTTTCTGGAAAAAAAACTGGAAAAATAATTTTATTTTTTAATTATCTTCTTATTTCAAGATTCTAAACGGTTTCTTTAATCGGTTAAGTGTCTTCGGCAAAAGTGAAGATTATGATTTTGTCCTTCTGAAAAATGTACACTTTAAAAAAAATTATACAAAATTAAAACTTTTTTTGTTTTTATTTTACCAGATTCTAGCAAGCATCAATTTTTAGCTTACAATGTGAAGTTTTCATAAAAAATGAGGAATTTAAAAAATGAAGTTTTTAATTGTTTTATAATTTTTTTTTATTTTATTTGCTTTTTTTATTAAAAAAACAAATTTCACCTTGTATTTTTTTGGAAAGGCAAAATGATTTTTTACAATTTTGCAGAGAATGAATGTTACACGAATCGAACAATCCTGGCTCCAAAGTATTTGTGGTCATTAATCCTTTTTTTCATAAACTTTTTTCAAACATGAGTCGTTATTCGAAAAAAAAATACCAATAGCACAAAATGATGTCTTTAGCCTATAGGAAGATCTGTTGCAAATCAGAAATTTAAAAATATAAAATTGGTACATTTTAATGGATCTCAGGTAGAAAAAGTGAAATGAAAAAAATTCTAGAGATAAAGAAAAAATTCTCCGAAAAAAATAGAACAGTAATTAGAATTTCGAATAAAATAGATAAAATAAAGAATAAGAAAAAAAGCTAAACTCAAAACAAAAAAAGGCACTAAAAAACTAAACATACAGTAGAAAACTAAACATGTTATACTCAAGATGAATACTCAAAAAGAATAATTTTTCAACCTTAACTACTGCATTTACTGCTTTGCACATTGTTGAACCAACTGCATGTGCAGTTCAACTTCTCCATTACCGCCGTAAGCCTGATGAAATCGTACTTGCATGGACGAAAGCAGACAATTTTTTGTGGTGATCGTTACGCTAGCTGTGTTGATGTTCCATCTGGCGTTCCTCAAGGCTCCGTTCTTGGCCCTCTTCTTTTTTGCTGTCATATCAACGATTTACCGACGGTGCTGAAGTATTGCTCTATACAAATTTGCGCTGATGACGCACAATTCTACATCGGGCAACCATTACGTGCGGGAGTTAGTCAGGATGATGAATGTAATTCATTTCCTTAATTCGTTTTCCAAAAACCGAAAGTCGTCAGCTTGAACTTTAAATTGGCGTTTATCACCGGGCTCTGGGCATCTTTCTGATTCCAGAAGTATTCCAGTGATATTCAATCATTTTATGCTCTTTCCAGGAACCAGAGGGGACTGGTTTTAGGCCTTTGAGTAACATTCCGATTTCGGAAGCGCTCATATTAGGTGGTATTTGGTCATCTTTAAATGTTTTTAGGAAATCGGAAGTCAACATCCTAAACTTTGAAATCGACACCAGAGATTTTCGGCCTATGGAAATTTGGGCTCGTATTTGGGATCGGTCGTAATCTGTGTTCATAACAAGGCTCTTCATTTTTCTATAGTACAATAATAAGCATCATAAATCACAATTTTTCGTATTTTGGTGGACGTTTAGCTAATTTTCCAATCGATTGCTGCAACAATGATAGAAATCCGGTGAAAAATGAATGAGTTCAAAGCATTCGAAATTTGACAATTTTTGTGACGCTCTCGATGTTTCCAGTATTCCAGTATTAATTCTACGTCAAAAAACATTCTACGTCAAAAAACATGGCAAGTAACGTGGAAAGAGTCACTCGTTTTTTTTTTACGTTCAGACATACGACCTTATCACGAAGTACTCCAGAATTGATGTCATATTGTCCAAAAAAATGTTTAAAAAATCGTAAATTTCTCCCCAACCTTGCTTCAACATTTAGTTTTATTCACTTTTTTTAGTAAATACAAAAAAAAATGTTTTAAATCTTCTACAGCCACCTTTACAAAGCATGCACTCGAATGAATAGATCTGCATTTCTGCTAGATCATTATCCAACACCGTACATCTAATGTTTTGTCTTTCAAATCTGAATTTAAATCTTACTAGCTTTCGCTTCGGGGTAAGCGAATGAGATCTTTTGCTTTCCTTCCGTTTGTTTATAACTGTAAATAAACAAGAGGCAGGTGAAGCAAATTTGAAATAAAGCTTCACAGCAATCCTTATTGCACTATTCATTTCTATCGATACCTACTTAAACTTATAACAGTCACTGTAGGCCAAAGCTTAAAACTTCCGGCAACGTTGAGATCTTGAATGCTACAAGCTTCAATTTACCTGTACAGAATTGAATAATCTAAAATGTAGGTATAACATTTTTATGATGTGATAATTATTACCACCCGTTTCATGGTAAAAATTGAGGAAAGGTTTCTAGATCCATGACCGCATATATTTTTCAGATGTGCAGTGCGAGTTTTAGAAGTTGAAATTCTGAACTTCACAAAAGCTTCTCTTTATTCGTCATACGTCAAGTCCATGTTTATGTACTTAGGCACAGAATTTTCTAATTTTTTAAATTATATTTCGGTCAAGTTTTCCCAAAATTTTATATGTAAGTTATAGCATTAAGTAAGCACCAGTCATTAAAGGTCATACACACTAAAAATTTCGTTATCCAACCTTATTTATAACCGCGTGTTTTAGGTACTACTAATCCGTGCAATGAATTTTGAAGCATTTTCCCGGGTGGACCAAAAAACACTGCCCACGGTTCGCCAAACAAACCAAAAAAAAAATTTGCCTTCGACAGAGTGACACGACATGCTCTACTTTTCCAGGTTTAGTTCCACTTAAAGGTCGTGCTTTTACTTTCATAACCGAGTTATTATCCGTTCGGTGCGGTTCAACGATAGTTCGATAAAGCCCAAACAATTATTGTGCGGTTCTTGCTGCAGTGAACCTTTAGACCCCCCTCGCAGGCAGTAATTGATTTCTCTTCGAATGTTTCATCAATTTCTGTCATCATGCTAGAAGATTCATCACTAACCCCGCTCACTACACCACCGCACCCACAGCTTACATTCTAGTCCACTTCCGTTTTCATCAATCACAGTCAACGTCGGGCAGGGATTTCAATTCGATCCGTCACGAAACCGTACCGTTCCGATCACTTATTTTCTCTTTGATTTCCCTTTTCTCGGTTTCAATCATCCCTTACCTCCCTAGTGGAAACGCAGTAACGGAATGCACCAATCTCGGTCCGACCGATTCGCGCTACGATTCGTCCGGGTTGCTGAGATCCTCCAGTGGCGGCATTCAGCCCGGAGGGAAATTCCTACCCCGTTCTTATCTTTCGAGTATCTCTCGACAGACTGAATCCAAAACTGGTGCTCCACGTTCACAACCGACGACGACGGACGAGCTGCTCTAGTGCCGCTTTTTTATTTTCATTCCTGTGCGCTGCACCCGTCGCGTGTCCTCTGCCACTTATCCACTTTTAGTGTACCTCCACCTAGTAAAGGAAGACCCAGTCTATCAGTACTGTGCTGGAATGTCGATTTCATTCATTTTAGTCTGCATTGTGTTCCCTTGAGCTCAGTTTTGTAGCTATGATACTTATTAAATTTCATCTAACGATTCAATAATATTAATTCCTCTGTGCCTGTCTGGAAATAATATTTTTTCTGAAGAGCTGGTTCAGTAAGCAATGATTTTAAAATCAAATTTAAATCTGCACCCTTGGGTGTTCTTACAACAGCTCCACGATATGTGTCGCTGTCACACATGCGGGGCATAGAAAAGTTTCGTTAGTAATGGATTCCGTGCGAAAGCAACGCCGTCGTTTGTCTTCCGATGCTTCCCACCGGAAGAAGCAGCAACAAAGGGCCCCCTGGTTCCAGCAGCGTGGTAACGATCCAACAAGACAGCGCTTGCCATAATACAAACATTAGTTGTCTGCGCCTGATACTACACTACTAAATATTTCATATAGAGAGGTACTTGTACTCCTCCACGTAGCTGAAGAAACATCCGAAGCATACCTATTTCAACGGTCGAAAAAAATGAGAATATTTTCAACTGTATGGTTAGCATGTGGGTTTTTCTGTTAACTTTTTTCTCCCTAACCATGGTTCAATAGGTTTTGCTGTCGAGTGCGAATTACCAGTAACATGAAGTGACCCCAGAATACACTTTTCGCTGTTCTGGGCAGGGGGTAAAAAGCAACATTTCAATGTGTATGGTGCCAGGAGTACAGGTTAACTAATTGGGAAGTTCCACTGCGTGATGAGCTGTAATGCTATCGTTTCAAGATTAAAGTTTTAGTTTTAAATTAGTCTATTTTCAAGGCATACAGATGAAATCAAAAAAGACTTTCCTACATGTAAGCAAATTGTTGGAAATGAAACCATAAAATATAAGAATGTTCAATTCCAATGCAGTGTATGTCGTTGAGTGAGGTGTATTGGGAACAGGGTGAAATAATAGAGGGTGATACGATATTAGGTTCTAGGAGCGTACCTGCCCAGTTCTTCGATTGTCCTGTCTGGATAAGGTATATTTTTTCAAAGCCTAATTCACATCCACAGTTCTATTAGTTTTCGCGTTCTCGTAAAATAACATACACTGCCTACTTTACAGAAACATAAAATGTAATCGCAAAACAAAAATTTAATTAGTTCAAAATCGTTAGAAATATCAAAAATGTCAAAAAAAAAACAAAAAAAAATAAAAACAAACTGACAAGAAATGCTAAAGTCTACAAAATTATCTACAAAATATTAATCTACAAAAATAAATGTGTAGAGCGGGGGCCTAGCGTGGTTGGTAACGTCTCCGCCAACCACGCTCGACGCCTGGGTTCGAATCCCAACGCCGACATAGGTGTCGATGGTTGTGGGGTGGCGTGATCCACTCACAACCAACCCAACTGGTCTAGATTCAATTCTAGCCGACATCGGGAGATTTCCTGAGGCGAAAAATCTCTGGGATCACGCCTTCCATCGCATGAGGAAGTAAAACCGTTGGCGCCGGTCCAGTTATCAACGGGTCGTAAGTTAGGGTCCTGGGTGAAGTCGCCTCCCTGGGCGTCGGTGATTGGCACAACAAAAGTGGCGGAACTAGACCGACGGAAAATGAGCGAGAAAAAAAAATAAAATAAATGTAGGTGAAATTTGTTCAATGTGTATTTTTGACACAGTGTAAGGTGCACTCAACTCAACTCAACTGGCGATTTTGATTTTCATGAAGCAGGCACTTTGAAAGAATCCTCAGAAAAGAAGTAAAGCCGGAGAAGGATATGAAGAAAAAATTGATTTCCAACCGATAAACAGTGGGTCCAAACGTTGTACAAGACCTTATGAGGAGTGTTAAGAGGAAAGTTCGTCCATTTGGATATGGGGACGAAATTAAACAAAACGAACAGTGAAAAAACTAAATGACATGTTTTATGTTACTACCTGAAAATTAGAAGGCGATTGGTTGGATGAGCGAGATTTACCCAATCTTTTTTTTTTTTGTGGTACAATTTGATTTTGTACACCCTTTACTTTATCTGCGCGTCCTACAGAGCCCAAGGTTACCAGTGAGCGCGAGTACACGAGCCACTGATCCGCATCACCATCACCAATCTAAAATCGAGGTGGGAGGCTAGCACTATCTTCTCTCGAACCTCTTCATTTCATGTACCTGGTTTCCGATGAATTAATGAACAGTCCAATCTTTTTGGTTTCGGCTTGCAGCCACGTTGTTGATATTATCCGTGAAATTAGAAAGTTGGACGAACTTTGGGAATATTCCGCTCTTCTAATCACACCTTCCAGATCAATATTAAAAAGTAGACCCGAGAGACCATCATCTTGCCGTAAACTTCCCCGAGTTTCGACGAGGGTTGAGAGTGCCCCGATACTTGGATCACACACATTACTCGTTTCATCATCGTCTTGACCAAACGCGTTAGTGTTAGACCGGAAATCCGTACTCGTGCATAATCTGCCGTAGCTGGTCTCGTTCGATTGTGTTGTAAGCCGATTTGAAATCGATGAATAGGTGACGCCGGCAACATGTCATCTGCTCGTTCACCATGATCACTTGCCATACCGTCCTTGCATTTTACTGTATCGCCTTTTAAATGCTCATCGAAATCCGGTTTGCTCGTTCGTAAGGAGGTTGCCGTCCAAGCTGCTACACTTATTAGCTTGCGGTAGTAGCCTTTGCAGGAGCTGTTCAGCTTTTTGTCGAACTTTCGGGTTTGGTACAACTCTTTTTTAACTGCGCCAGGTTGCTCTGCCACTGGTCGTGCTGCCTACAGCTGCTGCGGATATTCCTGTGCAGTTTCGGCGTTCCGCAGATGCTAGTAGTAGTAGGTAGTGGTTCAAATCTATGTTCGCGCTGTGGTAGGTGCGAACGTTGACGACGTTTGTGAAGAACCTGTCGACGAGTCGATTCTTTGTCTGTTGGTTGGGCTTTCTCCTCCTTTCTGCCTGAGAACGAGACCTATGCTACGCTTCTCAAGTCTTTTGCGCACACGCTTTTGAGATACTCTTTTTTCTCTATACATTTCCCTGAGTAGCAGCAAGCACGCACCGACACGCCAAAACTCTTTTGTATTGCTACTCAGCGACTGTAAAAGAGTACGCGAGTTCCTGCTAGCGAGTAGAAGGCGGAGGGACACCCTCTGAAGAAGGAGGGTATAAAAATCGAGATTTTTCGTGCATTATGAGAACTTTCTGGATGAATTCAATGATTTTCAGGCCCTTGGTCATGTCTGGAGGTCGGAAGTTACTTTCCGGACACCGGAACATGATGTTCGATGTCATTTTCAATTCTACGATGGCAACCTCCGGCGGTAGTACAAAACTGTGAAAATATTCATGAATCCTCCAAATAGGGATACTTCCGGAACCAGAATGTCGCTTAGACACCGGACGCCATTCTGAAAATTCCGACTGTGACTTTCTCGAAATCAGTGAAAATCGATTGTTTATTACAATTTTCATTTTTGAGCAATTCTCGCTGAAACCAAGCCACTAGGTGCACAAAGTCTTTCGAATTTGATAAAAATGCAAATAGTTGTTAGAAATAGAGAAAAACTGTTTGATCGAATTTGTTGACCCTCCAGTCACCAAGGGGTGAAATAATTTCTAGAAAAGTTGAAATTTTAGCAATTCTTGATGTTTCTGAAACTCGTTATGGAACCTACTACAAGTTGCACATTTCTGTAAAGAGGAATGATAGGGCTTTCATCTGGAGTGATCAGCATTTCGGCGGCCGATTTGAATTTGGCCGGCATCTTGGATTATATTAGAAAAATGCAATTTTAACCCTGTTCGCAACTACCGAACAAGTAATAATCGAACGGCGCAATATCTGAGGAAAATGGCGGGTGGGGTAGGACTTTCCATTTGAGCGTTTATATGCAAGTTTTAACGATACAGATTGTGGAACAGTATCACTGTCCCCAGTAGTTAAATTGGTCAAAACACCATGCCGGAGACAGGGAGATTGCGGGTTCAAGTCCCGTCGGGATGCGGTATATTTTTCCAAATCTGTATAATATCTCCAGTTCGCTTATTTTTCGCGTTCCTTATTGCACACATTGTCAGCTTAATGAACTTGCTGTAATGGATTCATTTTTCGTCATCCGTCACGATGCGATGAAGAAAACCCCTCGATTTGTGCCACTGGAGCATTTGCTTTCAGATGAAAAAAAAAACGATGCTCAACGTCTCGTAGCTTCAAACGCGTTTGGATTAGGTCATTATCAAGCAATTTCTCCGATTTAGCGTGTTTGAAGGTTTTTGGTCTTCCTTCACGCGGACATTCATCAACACCGAAATTAGGAGTCGTACACAAATTATGTAACACATGAATGGATGGAGGAGGTTTGAGTTCGCATTACGTATTGTTACATAAGGGAGAGGGCGGTAGCTGAGACAGTGACGTAACTATGATGTTTACCTAAAATTGAAAATTGGGAGAGGCAATTTGTTCAGCGTTGCGTAATTTTGAGTTAGGGGGAGTCATAGAATGTAACTATTTTTACATAGAACGGGAGGGGGTCCGATATCTACATTTTTAGTGTAGCATAATTTGTGCACGACGCCTTACCATCTTTAAGGGACGGATCCAAACACGGTACGTTGTTTTACTTAAGAGCCAGTTCGCGAGAACCGCGACCGCCTTTCTGAGCGACATTGTTTTGATGTTCTCCGATTGAACTGAAATTTTCAGCGTTTGTTTGTCTATTCAAGTTAGGAAGTTTTGCAAAATTTCAATTTTTTTCATTGAGGTTAAGTGCGGTTAAACGGCTCTTGAAAATGACATGTCCAAAAACGTCCAAATACTATAAAGTGCAATAACTCCTGCTATACTTGATGGATTTTTCTAAAAATTTGTGATATTGTTCTACACTAAGGGTACTTCAAAACGCACGGTCACAATATATGGTAAAGAGGTAACACGTCGAAAAAAACGCATTTTTCTTTTAAAAATTGTCAATTTTCAGGGTTATCCTACTCTTCTCAACATCGCTAGAAAAAATATCTGAAAATGGCGTTTTATAGAGCAACTCAAGAGCTTTAATGTCATGTATAAGTGTCAAATGGGGTAAAACGGCCCTAGAAGGATTCTTTCAAAAAACCGTCAAAATCACTAAAATCACTATAGTTCCCGCTAGACTGAATAGATTTTACTGAAAATTTGGATTATCAATGTACTTTACCAGAGCTACCTACTTTGCCAGAAGATACGTAAATTGGGGTAAAACGTTCCCTGAAGTTTTTTTTTTTCGAAAAATGCCGTCAAAATCAACAAAACTGCAAGAACTTAGATTAGACTTGATAGATTCACTTAAAATCTGGATTATTACTCTAAGTTAATACTAACTATGACAAAAGTGATAAATAGATTTACATAACGAAAAAATATTTTTCATGAAAAATACTTGGCGATTTTCGGGGTGCTATTTTCTCTACAGAAAAGGTCCAGAACTTCTTTGCCATATATTGTGACCATGCGTTTTGAAGTACTCTTAGTGTAGAATAATACCACAAATTTTTAAAAAAATGCATTAAGTCTAGCAGGATTTATTGCACTTATTAGTATTTAACCGTTTTTGGACATATCATCTTCAAGGGCCGTTTTACCCCACTTAACCCCAAAGAAAAAATTTAAATTTTGCAAAACTTCCTACTTTTAATAGAAAAACAAACGCTTAAAATTTCAGCTTAATCGAACATCAAAACAACATGCGGTTGCGCCTCTCGCGAACTGACTCTTAAAGCAGCTTTAAACTTTTTTTAACTCTCGATGCTCTTCAGTCGCCGTTCTCTTTGAACGAAAACGAAAAAAAATAACACTTCCCGCAATTTTTTTATAATTATTTATAGCCTTGGTTTGTTTTCTTAATTCACATTTAAAAAGTAAAGCAAAGCCTTGGTGCTACATTCCGATTCGGAACTTGACCTTCTGTTTACTATACACAGACTTCGCAGCCAACTGTTGAGTGCACAGGACAATTGCTGGGCTAGCGCTACGATCCTACTGACACTAACAGTCTCTCCCGAGCCGAGACTCGAACCTACGACAACTGGCTTGTTAGGCCACCATCGTACCTCGAGACCAGCTGGGGAGGCTTTCACATTACAATTATTAATTTTACACTTTTTACATTTCTTCAATTTTACTTTTCAACAGCAAGCTTCTTGATATGTTTTTTTTTTCATTAAAATTCGTATGTAACACCGGTTTTTTATTCCTTCACGTTTTCAATTGTCTTTTTCGTTTTTTTTTTATTTCTGGTTTTTTATTTATGTTCTTTTCATTTTGCTGTAAACTGTAGAACAAATATTTTATTCTGGAGATATTCTGTATTTCTAATTTTGATTTTGGTTTTGTTGGCTTTTGTTTTGTTTTATATCCAGAAATGTTTGCTGCGTAGAATCATTTTGTTTTTTTTTTGTTTTCAGTTAGCAAAGCACATTCCGATTCGGAACTTGACCTTCTGTTTATATATACACAGACTTCGCAGCCGACTGTTTAGTGTACAGGACAATTGCTACGATCCTTTTGACACTAACAATCTCTCCCGAGACGAGACTCGAACCTACGACGACTGGCTTGTTAGGCCAGCATCGTACCTCCCCAAGTAACACACGTTGGTATAAAAAAAGTTGTCGTTACCTATTCCATGACATCAATATCACCAGAAAAGCGCAAAACATGAAGGCTAGTAGAACAAGTACCGATAACTGCATGAAAGCAAGCCAACTTGATATAATTAAATGGCAAAATACATCTCGAGTACTAATACGGCAATGCGCAAATCTGTTGCTATGACAACTGTTAAAAAGCGCATGCGCAATTGTGTTGTGTCTACGCAGTGCAGCTAGATCGATAATTGCTTTTATCAGTGGCAGTTTTAATTGATTATAAAATGATGACAAAAATTATATTCAACTTTTCAAAAAGAGTTGTTTCTTTCCTTTGAAAATTGAAATTGTTTCGCATAGTTTCTACGTATTCTGGATATAAAATCTAACAAAACCAAAAAACTTTGTTAGATATACAATAACAAAAAACTGAAGTGATATTGGTTACACTGCAAGCGTTGTGTTTATCTTTGGATGGCGCGTTTCGACCCGCTTCGAATATATATAGAAATCGTTCATATAATTAAAATATTATTTTAATCAAGTAATTTTGAGTTGGGTGTTGAATGCTACGACTATTGTACTAAGGAAAAGCATTTTACAGGTACGTAGTGTTGTTATTAGATGGTGTAACGTCTTAAGAAAAGACCAAGTGATAGTGATTGTCATTCTTGCACTCATGTTATTGAAAACATCTCCAAAACCAGAAAAAACGAGCTTGTTTTCGAAATGCGGTTGTATTACTGATGAAAAGCAACTTCAAACACAATATAATAACACAAGTTTTCAATTGCGCTTGTAGTACACTTATATGACTACTTTCGTTGTTACTTATTTTCTAACATGTTTTGTGTGTTACTTGGGTCGAGACCATCTGGGAGATTCCTGTTTTCAGTTATTCTTTTTATTTTTTGTTTTCTCCTATTGGTTTTGGTTTCGATATTGTGTTTTCGGTAGGCCGACAAGGTTGCAAATAACAGTTTTGTCCTTCCAGGAAATAATATACATCGTACACATTCAGCTTAAATTTATGTCAAAGTTTTATCCGAAATAATGATCGATTAAATTCGTTGCCCTATGTTGCTTGAAACTACTCTCATGCTTTTCTCATACTTGCCAACTTTTTGTTGTTATTAGTGTCAAAAATGTCTAACATGTTAGAGGTAAAATGGGTCAGCCATGTAAAGACACTATTTTGGTATTCTCATTATAAGTAAAGAAAAAATAGAAAACTTAGTTTTCTTTTTCTTATCATTTTGTGTCAATTTATTTATTTTCAGCATGTTATAGTTTCTCTCACTATTTTCTTACAGATGTTCCAACGGTTTTTTTGTATTTCCGGTTTTCTTGATTACTATTATTACTGTATTTAATTCGTAATTTCATGATCTTTTTTTTTTTTTGTTCTTGATTATTTTTTTTTAAGCTTCGTATCTTCATAGTTGTTTTTTTTTCCACTAAGCATGTTTACTTGTTGTCATTGCCATTGGACTTGTTGTCCATTATATTAACCCTCTAGTGCTCAAGTTAATTTCTTAACGGGCTTCGGTAAACTCACTATGAATCATTACAAACACTTTTTGAGTATTTATTGAAGCTTTTTAAAGGTTTGACTGAAGCCCGCCAAAAGGCGGCATTGGGCACTAGAGGATTAATCATGTTCCAATATTTAATTCGTTTTCTTGATTATTGTTTAGATTTTTGTTGTGTTTCCCGACTAATTGTTTTGTTACTATGTTCTCTATTTTCTTAATATTTGTTTTTTCGGTTCTTCGGAATTCTCATATTATATTGCTCTCATGTTTTTTCCCCGTCCTTTGAAATTTTCTGTACATTTTTTTCAACTTCATTTTACACTTTTTATGTATTTTCTAACATTGCGTTTTCAGCTTTTCTGTTTTAAGATTTATGCATTGGTTCGCTTGACTGTTCTATGTTCTATTTGGTTCATTTGCGCCATGCAGTAGTTTTTTGACGTGGGACTACGTCTTTGTTTACTATACTGGGATGCATTCTGTAAAATTGGAAATGAAACTGGAAAATGTTGCGTCAGATTTCAAACGTTAATAACAGCACATGATGAATAACAATAACCAATATGTTGTTGGATAGATAAAATGTAGAACAATTTTGTAATATGCTAGTTATCATTATAATTTCATTGCTAAGCGGTAAAATTGATAAAAAGTTTCAATGACAAATTCACGCGAACAATGAACCAATTACATGCGAGTATCCCTAGCACAGAAGACGTGAATGGACACTATCCGTTCCCTGTGATATTCTCTGTATCAATAGCGAAATAAAAATTGACAGAGTCTCCCCGTCCTAATAGGTCAATTTGTTTTTGCTTCCATGAGCCTAGACTAATATGATGTCTCGAAGGTAAAAGTTTTCCGAAAAGTTTGAAACAATTCCCATTCTTGAACAATTTCTAAACCTGCTTGCAGAACCAAATAAAAACTGATGTCTTGGAAGAAAACATGCCGGTAAAAGCAACAGTACCAGTGGAGTGTAGAACTGCAGGTCTCTCGTCGTCTATGATTGCAGCGGTACTCTTCTATTTGTACATTTCAGCGGTGTACTTCTTTTCGTACTGCAAGGGTACTATTCGTATTGCAGTGGTACACTTTTATTCGTACATTTCTATTCGTGTGCACTCGAGGATAAATTGCAATGCTGCTGCTGATGGTGATTGAAAAATTATCTCATAAATATGATAACCATAAATTACTCAACAAGAATTGTAAATTTTTGCAACGGATATTTATTAAATTTTATCTTCGATATTCACTAAATAATCGTGACCGAATAGTATCGAAAGAGTAAACTCCCAAATATACACATTCATAGAAGAGTAAGAGCCTGCGAATGCTTGTGAATTTTTGGTTTATTCACTAAGATTCATTCAGAATCTCTTTTTACATTTCAAAATTGTTAGATGATATTTAATTATTCTAAGCTTTACCATAATAAACGTATATTAGCTGTCTTCGTAATACAGCGAATGTAGTTGTAGGCAAATGAAAAACATTGTCAAGCAAAAAACAAAAGTGGAATTGTTGATTGCTACGATTTTGCTGCAACTTGTTAATAATTTTGTTTAACATATCTTCTTATGTTTACCAATTAATGAACCTTTGTAAGGGCTTCCATATTATTTTGAAAGTAAGATCCACATTATAGATTTGGTTTATTCAGAGTTAAATAAGACAAAACCATTCATTATGATAACGTAAGTATTATTGGATTTCGTTTTTGAGGATATAGAGTTAATTCTGACTTTGACGCATTACGAGGAATTCTTGGTGCTTTTTCAACAAGCTCGTTCTGTCTTCAAGGAAAGGTTAAAATGTCAACTCCTTGATATCGAATTTATTTTCTATTCAAACGTGAGTAGCAGTGTCTTAAAACTTCCCAGTATTAAGTGCATCAAATTAGAACCTCATACCTCCAAACACGAAATAACAAATTACGTGGCATTTTGTTAGTCTGGTGCACTGCGAGGGTAACGAGTGTCTGCAGTTGCATAGGAAGTTACCAATCACTGCTTGACAAACGTTTTTTTTTTTGCTCATTTCTATCAAGAGACATTGATATGCAAGCTTGCTGTGTGGATTTTTCGTTTTTTTTTCTTTCTTCAGAGTAAATATGCATTTTCCTTTTACACAATGTTTCTACAACTTGCAACGGACGCCGGATGGCGGTCCTCGGGGGTACTATCAATTACCCCGACAGGATGACTTCGTTCGGTGTGCTTGCCAAGAGTTTGCGAGTAAATTGAGTTTGTTTAGTGTTACATTGTTCTGCTGCTCCTGTTTGCTTAACTCGCAAGAGCCGTATATTTTGCAAGTAACAACATCGTGTTGAAAGAGTTACACCGTTATCGATTCGGCAGCTCACAATTAGCGTGTTGCCGAGCAGTTCATCGAACCTTTCAAGCAGTCATTGTTCGGTTTGCGATAGTCATCGCCGATTGAGGCAGCAAAATGTGTGTTCTTTTTTAGAATAAGGTTAGCTATGTTTATGGCGATGCGAAAACTTCATAATTCCACGTTACAATGTGTAAATTTTTCGCCAGTAATCCTAACGCGAAGTTTTCTTTGTGCGTTTTAGGCGAGTACGGCAGCACCAGAACAACAACTTCGCTCCACATTTCCATAAAGAAAAGTGATTTTTGTCTAACCGGCGAATAAAATTCCGGGAAAAAAAGGAGAAACTTTCCATCCAACCGAGCGGTCTCGGTAACAAGCACGGTTCCAGTTTTCAGTTTTCCCTACCTACCCGGGGAAGAAAGAAGCAAACTTTCCTTATATTTATTTATAATATCGAATGAAAACGGAGCTTGCTCGACAAACTCTTCAACTCTGTTCCGTTCACCGAGACTGATTTAAAATTGAAATGCGTCCCGATTCGCACGGTGTTCCCGTGCCTGTGATTCGTCTATTTGTTCTACATGAAAACCATTTGAAAGTTTTCTATATTCGAAAGTCATTAGCCAAAAAGTTCCAGGTACAGATCCCTCGTCTGGTGCTGGCTTTCCACTCACAGCGCAACGGGAGACGGATGCAAATCCTCGGTACAAAGGAAAAGTTTTCTGGCCGTTACACAAAAGGTGGAAAAAGTGGGAACCTGCACCCACAGTCGGGACGCGCGGGAGATTGCCGTTTCGTTTCGAATCAGCGGGTTCTCATTGTGACAGTTCCAATTAGGGTGGAAGGCAGGAGTTTTCCGCTGCTGGGAACACTTGTTGTATTAGACAAACTTCGGAAGCTCGAGTAAAACTAATTAATTTATTTCACATCCACGATCGTTGGTTGCATAGCACGGATGGAATATTAATTGGTTAGCGAGTTTCGAGATAACTCATTGCGGATGTTGTGAATCCATTCTGACAGCCTTGAGCTGGTAGCGTCAAGGTGAATTTTAATTCATTTTTTAAATACATGCTTTAATAAAACGAAACAAGCAACGGCATTACTCGGTACAATATGACTGCCGGAGGCTATCTGGAGCGTCACGAAACGATAAATACTTTTCCATGTTTTTTTTGTTACTCTCAGCCTTACAAACGGTAGCGTTTATTTCCACAGTTGAGGTTTTTTGCTTGAGTTTCGTGTTTCGGCTTTGACCCATTAGTAAAGCGGTTTTTTCTGCCAGTGTTCGTCGCCACGATTTTTGCTATCGTGGAAAACTTTTTTCTGTACAACCATATGTTTTTCAGTAAAAACCCCTTGGAAAGTGGCTGTTGCTATAGGGTAAAGCTTTCGTTCGAATTCAAATACCACTGTAAATACATTTCGAAAGTTCTTTGCTTTCCATTATTCGTTTAGCATTTGCATAAATATTTCGCCTCAAATGGCATTAATGTCAAACGATATGAATAGAAAGAAAACAAAACGCTTCAGTAAATCAACTGCAGCAAAATTAATGGCTTCACGCTGCATTCTTGCAAATGGAACGAGTTTGACACGGTTTGATGGATTCCAAATGAATGCAGTCAACGAGGGACAACCTGTAAAAAGATGGTGCTTTTCATAATCTAAAAATGCGCCTGGGGGTTGAAGTTGAATTTAGTTTCTCCATCTGCAAATTCAGTTTAACTTGCTCTATTCTACATATTATAAATACTATACAAGGATGCATTACACTGGTCAACATTGGTGTGGCCCTAAAGGTAAACTGGAAAAAACATTGAAGGGTTTTAAAATTAAAGCTAAAATTAGGCCAAAAAATAGTCAAAAAGTTGTAACGTCGCCGTAGAATTTGTCACAAGTATTTAACGATTGTGCGCGTTCAGTTGCAGTGTTAAACTTATGTCATACACTGGATTCATTAAAGCTTTTACTTAGGCACTACCAGTTGATAAAAGAAAAACAGAAAAAGTGCCTATATCTGAGTCAAAATTATCACAGCCGCTCACGCTAGATTATATTTTATTATCAGTGATAAAACTGTACACTTTTCCAAAACTTTTCTCTTGATCGCAGTTTTCGATACCCACTTGCTGCTACCCCAAAGTTGTCCTACAGCCTAAAGCTCGGAACACCCATTAAAGTCGGTGGCCAATTCGCGTTGCCATTGGAAACGCTCGCCACACAAATTGCGGGAAAGCGAAAAAGTTTCATCGATAGTTTGCAACCACTTTCTGATGTTCTTCCATACGTGCGGGCGGGCGCGAGAACTTTGTAGTTTCTGCCGTCTCTTCAGCAACCTTCTGGCGCAGTGGTTTTTGGTTGATATCGGCAGTGGCGGTGATGGCAGCTGGCAGCGTTTTTTCACAGTTTAACAGCACCAGTTGGCAGTAAATCAACCGCAACTTTTGTGTCTTACACCAAGAGCAGTGGACAGAACCTGCAAAATGCTTGTTAGTATTTGCCGCTATTTTTGATTCCTTCGCTTAGTGTGTTGCACGAATGGAATTTAAAGTTTTTTGTTGAAGGGTTGTTAGGAAATAGCAAGTGGCTAGCGAAGGAGAGCTGTGTGTCACCCTTTTGTACTGGAGGATTTGTTCAGTTTTGTTGTTTGCTACTAGTAATAAACTCACAGGTAGGCTAGTGTATAATAAGTAACTTTTTTTTTCTTCTTTCATTTCGTTTCCGTTTCAGCCCAAACGACGCAAAATGGGTCGCAAAGTGACGGTAGCCGTTGCCACTCTGAACCAGTGGGCGCTGGACTTCGAGGGCAATATGTCTCGAATAATGGAGTCCATCGTGGAGGCGCGGGAACTGGGAGCGACCTATCGGACCGGTCCGGAGCTGGAAGTATGGTTAGTACGCAATTTACGCGAGCTGTTACATAATTATTTTGGTCCATGTTTCGAATGGCCGCAAATATGATAAAATATAGTGTTTTTCCTCTACTTTATGGCACAGTGGGGATGTATGGTACTTTGTTGGTCATCACTAGATTCATGCACCAAATTAGTTTTTTTAACATTTTTTTAGTATCTGTGAAAATTGTGATGAATTTATGCAACAAATTAAAAAGACTAACAGGAATATGGACATATTAATGGCTTGAATTACCATTAAACCGCTCATTACAAACACGATGTAAAACTTTTTGGAAGTTTTGTCTCAGGTTTATTTTTTGTGAATTGCTGAGATTGTTTTGAATTTATCATCTGTATTGATGAATAACTAAAATAATAAGGTAATTTTATATGTATATTGAGTTTGTCAATATTTTTGTCGTAGCTTGCATAATCAAAGATTCTTTTTTGTCCTGATTCATTTCAATGATAAATTTGAAAAATAATTTAAAATTTGTTGAAACCAAAAAATAAAGTTGTCATAACAGGCACGACAACTAGAAACACTCACATTGAAAAGCTAAACAGTAAAAGTACCACACTAAAAACATAAAATAGACGATTAAAAATCGATGGAAATGGTGTTTTAATTTGAATGTATGAACAAAAAAATTTTTTTTTTAGAAATTCTCGAGTGTATGGAGAAATTTGACCTTCGATTTTTTATAGGAATAGGGTTCAAATGTATTATTTACTGGAAAAAAAAATCCTCATTCCAAATTCCTCGGGAACATCTCTCGAAAGCTTTGACAAAGTCCAATCTAAATCTGGCCAACGTTGGAATCAAAAGTACTTTTAGCAGAAACCTAGGGCTGATCGTATCGTGTGACAGCGGATTCAAACCGCGAGGTGACAAACTGATGCAGAGATCTCCGTCCCGTAAAACCTGGCAGGCTTTCCAGTACGTTCCGTGTTCATTACCTGATGGGAATCAGGCAGGACAAGGATCAGATGCCCTTTCCAGACTTACACCGGCCGGAGGCGATACATAGTGGCCCATAAGGTGCTATGACGACCATCCTTAGCCGTGGTCTCCAGGTTTTGGGCAGCTTACCATGGGACCAAATAGGCGACTACTCCAATTGAACAAGAGGTGACAATACGGTCTTCACCATAACCGACGGGTGCGGTCATGAGCAATAGCAAGGCTGGTACGCCTGAAGCTAGCCCTCAAAAAGAGGAGAACTTCGGTGACCTACTATTATTAACAATCCAAGTACGGCGGCACTGACAGCGCAACTTGATACTAGTGTGTTAGTGTCAGTAGGATCGTAGCGCTAGCCCCGCAATTGTCCTGTACACTTAACAGTTGGCTGCGAAGTCTGTGTATAGTAAACAGAAGGTTAAGTTCCGAATCGGAATGTAGCACCAAGGCTTTGCTTTGCTTTTATCTCGAAACAATTAAAATACAAGTCTTCTATAGTAACGCATCTACGTGAACAGAGTGAGGACAAAGTATGCCACGCTCATGGAACGAGTGCAAACGGCAAAAGGTGCACTAAAAAAAAGCTACCGGACTCTAAAGCGAAGAAATGCGACCGTGTCTACATGCACACAAACGGTAGCCTTATCGTTCGTCGAGGTCTGTTTCACGGAACACAAAACGAAAATAGATCGAGCAATGCCCATTGGCTTGTTTGTCAACAGATCCAACGAGTCTGAAGGAAAAAAGTCTAACAGAGATGCTACGCGCGAGAAGCGCGAAAAATCCCTTAAAAACCGCGGAAGAATAAAAGGAGCAAGGGAGCAATTCTCGCTGAAACTAGGCCACTAGGTGCACAAGGTCTTTCAAATTTGATATAAATACACATAGTTATTAGAAATAGAGAAAAAATGATAATGACATTTGACCCCTTGGTCACCAAGGGGCGAAACAGTTTTCGATAAGTTGAAATTTTAGTAATTCTTGATGTATTGTTTGAGCTTTATCTCTAAAATTCGTTGTGTAAAGTACTACAAGTAGCACTTTTCTGTAAAGAGAAATGATAGGGCTTTCATTTAAATTGATCAGAATTTAGGCCTCCATCTTGAATTTGGCCGCCATCTTGGATTATATCAGAAAATGCATTTTTGACTGTGTTCGCAACTACCGATTTTTGATCTGAGACCAGCATTAGAAAGCTGAGAAAAAACGCTATAAGATGCAAGAAAAAAATTAGGTGAGCATCATCGAATCTATTTTTCAAGCTGAGTTTCAAAATATTCAACGTACACCGCGCGATCAACGTAGTAACCTTTCTACTGAGACCAAGTGGATGCACATGTTATAACCCTACTAGCTCCATATATCATAATCGATTGATGCTACAACTAGTACGCCACTATTGTTTTTTTGAGTTTAGTGAGAATAATGAATACAACACTAGCATGTTTGATACTAACAATGTGATAGGTTTTTTATTACTGAACAGTTCCACAAAAAATGTCCCAAATTTAATCTTTTATTTGAATTGTCATTTTTAATTTGGCTGAAACTTTGCATAGACGTTTCTATAGGCAAAAGATGCCATTTTGTGCTACTGGTTTAATTTTTCAATGCACGACTCATTTTTGAGAAGCTATTGATGTGCATTTATATCAAATTTGAAAGACCTTGGGCACCTAGTGGCCTAGTTTGAGCGAGAATTGCTCAAGGGCAACTCGCTCATACTCAAGACGGACGGGTCTGAATACTCCGAGGTCTTGAGGGCCAGGAGAGGCGTCGCCCAGCTAAAAGATCAGGGTAAGGATGTTCGGACCATTCGTCGATCTCGGACCGGAGAGATGATCCCAGCACTTAACAGAGATGCGAAGGGGTACGTAGATGTAGCAACCGACAAAGAGGTAACTCAAATAGTGCTAGGAAAGAACGTGCAAGGTCAAGACCTACCCCAGGGGTACCAGCTTTAAAACCTGGATGAGATCAACGAATGGTGCGACATTGCACAAGCCTTCAAAAAGAATGTGGAGTTGTTGTGGCTGGGAACCAGTTCATAGAGCTCTTATCGGTCGAGGGAAGCAAAGTCCTGAAGAAAATCAAGCTTTGGTCAAGGTTGGTTAATATGCCCCCTAAGTATTCTACAACAGTCTGATGTTTGCTTTAGGTGCTTTGAGAGGGGACATAAATCCTAGTCGTGTAAAGAGCCCTACAGGTCTAACTGATATCGACGTTGCGGTGACGCAGTTCACAAAGCGCGGAACTGCGTGGCGCCTTCCAAGTTTTTGGTATGTACTGGGAAACGGGACGCTAAGCATGCCACGAGAGGCTCCATGAGCTACTAACCCGCAGGCGTGAGAGGGACGCAATTAAACCTGAACCACTGCTACGCGGCACAGCAACTGTTATACCAAGCAGCCTCTGAGTTGTTGTCGGACATTGGCATCGTATCGGACCCTTATCGCATCCGCAAGTTCCCGGTTCACGAAATTGTGTGTAGCTCGAACAAAGGTTGCGTGGTTGCCAAGGTGGATTGAGCATTTTAGAGAAAAGTTCGCTCAGATGGTCGATCGATCAAGTGTGGAACTAACGGGCCTAACGCCGTTGGTGGAGGCGGGTGACTTCAACGCTCGGGCGCCAAGACCACCTACAGCAGAAACGGTACGGAGTTAATCATCGAAGTGGCTTTCGGCAGCTCGAAACTGATCACAAAAATGAAGGTAGGCGAAGGCCACACAAATAGCCACCATTAGTCGGTCAATACTCCAACCATTCCCAGCTGAAAGACATCGCATTTTAATGCCGATCAGTGCTGACCAACTAATTGCTCTACTGTCGCGGGCTAGTAACGCCACCAGGCCTAGGTCTTGTCAGTCTAGGAATGGAAGTCCTTACCTTACCTAACCAGTCAGCTCCAGGCCGAAGTGTCCCTTGCTGTTCGAAAAAGTCGTTTCCATTCAATTCGGTCCGTGGCTGCAGCTCACCAGCCATGTCGTCTGCGGAGGCCCCGCAGGTCGTCTTCCACTTGATCGAGGCACGTTGTTCGCTGCGCGCCTCGTTTCAGTTGGGTCGTTATCAAGAACCGTAGTCTACCGATTTTCGCCGTTTGAACGATGAGTGGTTCTCCATCAGCTGATGCAACCCGTGGTTTATCCGCCTCCGCCATGATCCGCGTTGGTCCTCCACTAGCATGGTTTAGGTTTCGTGGCCGTAGAGGACTACCGGTCTGATCAGTATTTTGTAGATGATCATCGACGAAGCCAAAGAGCTGAACAGACGTAACCCTCTTCGAGATTCGATGGGACTCGAGAGTGTCCCCGAAACTCGGACAACGCATATCACCCGATCCATCGTCGACTTGACCAACCGTGTCAGTTTATCCGAAAACCCGTAATCGTGTATAATCTGCCATAGCTGATTTCGATCGATTGTGTCGTATGCCGGTTTAAAATCGATAAACAAATGATGTGTGGGCACGTTATATTCACGGCACTTCCTGCCGTACTGCGAATATTTGGTCCGTGGTGGCGCGGGCACCCATAAATTCCGCTTGGTGTTGCCCCACGAATTCCCTCGCAAACGGTGATAGTCGACGGCACAGAATTTGCGAGAGTATCTTGTAGACGGTGTTCAGTGCCGTGATTGCACGGTAGTTGCAGAAATCCAACTCGTCGCCTTTTTTGTAGATGAGGCACACTGTATCCAAGTAACAAAAGTGGTTTTATCAAGGTTTTATAGCGCTGTTTTGGCTGTATTAAGCGCTATAAAACTATAATAAAATCAATATTGTTACTAGGGTACCCTCCATCCACTTCTCCGATACTGCCTCCTCCTTCCAAATCTTGGTAATAACCCAGTGTAGCGCCTTAGCCAGTGATTCACCACCGTGTTTCAACAGCTCGCTGGAGAGTTGGTCAGCTCCAGCGGCTTTATTGTTTTTCAGCCGGCCGATCTCCTCTCTAACCTCCTGGAATTCTGTCGTCATCTGCACGTTCACCGAGATCCACTACCACTCCGTCGTCGTCCTCTGCTACATCGCCATTTAGGTGCTCATCGTAGTACTGCTTCCACCTGTCAACTTGTTCGTGAGAAGGTTGCCGTCCAGGTCCCTGCACATGTCGGCTTGTGGCACATAGCCTTTTCGGGAACTGTTCAGCTTCTCGTAGAACTTTCGTGTGTCATTCGCGCGGTACAGTTCCTCCATCGCCACGCGATCTCGATATTCCTCCTGGCGCTTCTGCCTGTTCCCTGCGTGTCGGTAGCGCTCCACGTTCGCCGTCGTTTAGTGTTGCAGCACTCTCGCTCTGGCTGCATTCTTCTCTCCCACTTACTGTCTGCACTCGTAGTCAAACCAGTCGTTTCCCCTGTTCGCAGCAATTGTACCAAGTGCCGCTACAACAGTACTATCTATGGCTGATCGAATGTTCCTCCAGCTATCTTCAAGAGTTTCTGCGCCAAGCTGCTCTTCCGTCGACCATCGATTAGAACGTGGTAGATTTGGTTCTCCACTTGTAAGTCGGGTGATCTCAAGGTGGCTTTGGGGATGTGTTTGCGGGGAAAAGGTGCTTCTGACTACCATACCGCGGGAGGCTGCAAAGTTCACACATCGTTGATCGTTATTATTTGATACGGCGTGCAGACTATTCGGCC
The DNA here is from genome assembly GCF_029784165.1 of Wyeomyia smithii. Lineage (NCBI taxonomy): Eukaryota > Metazoa > Arthropoda > Insecta > Diptera > Culicidae > Wyeomyia > Wyeomyia smithii. The sequence continues at coordinate 53,319,594 of NC_073694.1, forward strand.
CGATCACTGTGCCATACATTGCCCTTCCTTCCTATCTGAGCGTTCATATCACCGATGACGTTCTTAACGTCCCGTTGCGGCCACCTGCTCCAGCTGCGCATAGAACGCTTCTTTCTCGTCATCGGCTCTTCCTTCGTGTGGGCTGTGCACGTTGATGATGCTGTAGTTCAAGAAACCGGCCCATAATTATCAACTTACACATCCTTGCACTGATCGGCTGCCACCCGATCACGCGTTGGCGCATCCTACCCAGCACTATAAAGCCCGTCCCAAGCTCGTTGATGGTGCCACAGCTCTGATAAAAGGTAGCCTCTCGAAATCCACTTTTCATTACCTTCTGTCCCGACCAGCAAAGTTCCTGCAGTGCAAGCCTAACGATCTGCAGTTCCATGTACCGAGTTTTCAATCGTAGTTCTTATTTCGTCGCCTAGGTCTGTGCCGATTGTTCCGATCCGTATTAACTTCTTTGATATTTGCAACGTTTGGTGTTTTACGGGGCGGCTTGTTGGGCCTTCTCGAACCCCCTGTCTTGCCGGAGGACCATCGTGTCAACACCAGGACGTTGATCAGCCGCTCCTAACATGGAGATCAGACGCTGTTTTGAGTTGCTCCCTCTCGGTGAACAGACGCTCAGGTTGGCGAAGCATTCTATCGCCGAGATATGGTTACCGCGCCAACGATCGCGTCGCACCTCCTCACTTAGCTATTGTCGGATGACAACATTGCCCAGGCAACGCCGACCAGTTGTGGAAGCAATGGAAGGCCACCGGCATGATGTACTATACTATGCGCCACTACCAACGCGAACCCTTGGAGCGATGCCTACAGGATTGTAATGGCAAAGACTAGAGGTGCGTCAGCCCCGGCGGAGCAATCACCAGTGATGTTGGGGCGGATCATTGAGAGACTTCCCTCACGCCACGAGCCAAATACATGGCCTCCGGCTGTTGAGCCACCACAAATAGTGAGTAAAGGCAGCCGTGCAGAGGCACGCTCCTCGCTAGCATGGCAATGTTCATACCTAGGTTGCGTTGCACGATGCTCCCACAGACCGTTATTATAAAAAATGCACCAAAGAATCTGAGTACACCATTCGATTCGTTATGACGTCCAGAATCTCTGGTCAAAATTTCAAAATTATCGTACGGTACATTTTTGGGTAATGCACTTTTGAAGGTTGTAAAGTACAAAAAAGTGATACAGCAACGACGAAATACTTATTGTGAAGCGCGTATTTCAACCACCATTTTATGAAATAACTTCCAAAATAGTTTCTACACAAACAGTGGGATCCACTAGCAAGAACATGCGAACAAGCTGAAAAAATCACTAGACAGTTTTTAAAAACTAATCCTGATGTTATGGTCTTACAATCAGATAAAGGTAACAAAACAGTGCTAATGCTCGCTGTTGGGGGACACCAAAACATATAAATTATTAACTTCTTTTCAACGCAAAAACAATTCTTTGGTGGAGCGGTTACATAATCTGAAACTAATCGACAAAAAAAAAGCTTCCAACCTGAAATCGCAGAACGCACTATGCCCAAGAATTTACGGGTTACCTAAAGCGCACAAACCTGGTTTACCTTTGAGACCGGTCGTACCTAATATGACGGCACCGTCCTATGAACTTTCAAAGTTCGTAGGAAGAATTGTTCAAAATTCCATGGATAGTGCATACAACATTAAAGATTCCTTCGAGTTTTGCGATTTCATCAACACGGTCACGTTACCTGTTGGATATTCGTTGATTTCATTGGATGTGGTTTCATTGCTCACATCCATTCCAAAGGAACTAGTATGCCATGTCGTGATTTGTTTCTGGGACCAAATAAGACCAAACGCTAAGAACATTTGCTTGGACCTGTTTCTGGATCTAGTTGAATTTTGCATCGACGCTAGTTTCTCCAAATTTGATGGACGGTACCACCAACAGGTCTTCGGAACAGCTATGGGCAACCCTTTATCTCCAATTGTAGCGGAGCTTGTCACAGAGGTATTGCTAGATTGCGTACTCAAACAGCTTAAAATCAAATTGCCGTTCATCAAAAAATAGTCACTGCCTTTCCACTCGATCAGCTTGACTACGTGCTCAAGACTTTTAATAGCTACAACCCTAACATCCAGTTCACCTGTAAAATAGAGGGAAACAACCGGTTACTTTTCCTTGACATGCTACTTGTCAGACACGAAGATCAACATATATCGACGGAATGGTACCAAAAACCGATTGCAAGTGGCCGTTTTCTCAACTATTTTGCGCATCCACTTCACCAAAAAATAAATATGGCCATCAATTTTATTAGTATTAGAACAGGTTGTCCACCGGCCTATCGGAGATTGCAAAAGTCAACATAATGGACCAACATTTGCAGCTTAACGACTATCCTAAGACACTGCGACATCGCCTGATCAACCAGAGAAACTGTAGGAGTACCAAGCAACAGAGTTCCAACCAATCGCCGAGTGAAAATCTGGAATACACTTACCGGTCAATAGCATACATTCCGCATCTCACCGATAAGATCAGTAAGTTCCTGAAAAACGATTACAAAACAGTTAAGTTCGCCACACGAAAGACAAACATTGCCAAACAATATTATACACAAACAAAAGATAAAATAGCAAAAGACGACCACACCAATGTTATTTACAGTATTTCATGCAACGACTGCAGTTCACAATATATTGGCATGACTACAAATAAGTTGAAAACACGAATTAGCGGACATAGCTCGAACTTGAATGCACTGCAGAAACTTGTTGACACAGGCACCGACATAGAAGATCCACAATTTGCAACACTAAGTGAAAAGACAGCACTCTTGCACCACTGTATTAGAACCCAACACACATTTGACCTAAACAATGTTGAAATACTCGACCAACACAGAAACACAACAGCACTACCGATTCTGGAAATATGCCACATAGCAACGAACAACAATACAGTTAACAAGAAAAGTGATACAGACGGGTTAGGTTCTATTTATGCAGGTGTGTTTAACACAGTAAAAAACAATAATAAACAACATAGAATTCATAGACGTCATGAAACTGACAATCATGCGCACTCAGACAATCTGATCTAGATAAAATTTCGACAACACACTAGTAGAAGATTAACAATTGTGACCATAAATAAGGTTTTTTTCGAGTACAAGTTTTTCCAGATTATTCTAGGACAAAAATTATTTAAAATAGTACCATTTTATGTGATAAACGAAAACAGACCACAGTTAATTATGTATTATATAAGTTACAAATGAAAACAAAACGAAAAGCTTTAGTAAGTAACAGACGTACGAGAAAGGTTTTAGAATAGGGAAAACACAATTCTGCTTTGTTTTTTGTAGACTTCTTGATAAAGACAAAATATTTTGTCGAAACGTTGAAGGAAAAGTAGCAGTACTTCGTTTAGTTCAACTTAAAGACTGATGAGCCGAAAATCCAAGCAATAATAGTTTCTACACATTCCAAGGGTTATATTTCAAGGCATTAACAATTGGTGAAATGATTTATTTGAAAATCCCACAGTGCACAGGTCGAAAAATCGTGATCGTTCTAGATTTGACTGTGAAAAAATGATTTCATGTTAGTTTTTCGATCAATCCACCTTACAGTTAGATAAAAAAATATTTTTTCTAATTTTCAATATACCAGATTGCTTCCTTCAGCAAAGTTGTGGAAAATTTTAGAAGAAAAACAATTGCTGAATACTGCGATGTCCTATCTGTACGTTGGACACGACAAGATAGAGTTTTTCGCAGAACACCCCTCTTTAAAACCAGTTTTTTGTCTATGATTGTCAAAACAATAAATTTAATAAAGTCTTGAGAGAATCTTAGTCGAATGAATTAAATCTTAGAACATTTTGCATTGTTTTTAAGTATCTCCAGAAGGTCATCTTCGGTCAGGTGGCAGCGGGAATGGTCCAAAGCTACCGACACACATCGACTCATTCCGGCGATATCCGATAGATCGAGAGGCGCCATGGGGAAAACAGATACCGCAGGCTATGGGTGCTTCAGGCAGTACCTGCAGTAGGTTTGGTAAACTGCTGAGCATGTGTTCGTTATATGGTAGTGGTCCCCGTGGTTCTGTGGTTAGCGATGTCGGTCGGCTAGCTCTCCCACACGGTTGTGATGTCGGGTTCGATTCCCGATCAGGTCGAGGGTCTTTTCGAGCTGGAAATTTTCTCGACCCAGCACTGGGGCACGGTGTATCGTTGTACTTATCCTACAACATGCAAAATGTGCCGAAAACAATATCGACAACGTATTCTCTCAACTAATCTAGTTGATCGAGACCGCATTAGCCCCCCAGGCTAGCGTGCGATATTGTTATTGTTGTGTTCGTTATATGTATGTCCTTGTTTCGCACAGGCGAGGAGCGAAATGATGACAGCGAGTGGGCCGTATACTATAGGGCGCAAAATGAGCGACGACGAGAGCATCTGGAGAGCAGTCAATGTGGCCCAGATGGTTCTCGAGTAGCAAGGTACCAATCGACAGGTCAACCATCGAAATGCCAGAAAAACCTACCCGTCTACGAAGTAAAGGAGTGTACTAAGCACAATCGCCCCTCCCTGATGTCATGCCTAATGGTTGTCTTAGGGAGAAATTCAGCTGGAGATTGGAGGAAAGAGAGGGCTGATCGTGAACTGGAGGTTAGACGATAACACTACCAATAGTGACCACCAGTCTTTCCGGTAAAATGAAGACTACAACGTGAGGTGTCAAGCGGCGGGTAGAGCCAACACTACAACCGCCAACGACGCATTTCGATGCTAAATTATTCGAAAAGGTAATGGAAAAGGAGCGCGAGGGAGATACTACCGGTTTACTGGTGGACCACACCAGTAAACATTTAAGAAATATACTTCAGAATCGATTTTAGAACCATACTCCAGAGTCGAGTACTAGTTTATAAAACGAAGGTGGGTCAGAAGTGCGTCTCAATTATCGCAGGAGTACCACAAAGCTCCATCCCAAACCCTGTGCTGTGGAGTGTCGTTTGTGACGGAGTGTTGAAGCAGAAGTTCCCTATATATGTTATGATCGTCGGCTTTGCAGATGGCATAACGCTGAAGGTCTACGGTGAGTCAATCGGAGGTCGCAGTTTGGAAAATACGTTTAGACTCATGTGTCATACGACACAAACTGCGCCTTGTCCGACATGATGCTTAATGGCGATGATTAGGATGTAGACTGCTTCGAGGCATACCAGAAGATCGTCCTCGATGATCAGATGGTACCTGGAATGGTCCACTTCCCCGAACTCTGGTGGTGTCCGGATGGATTAGGAGGTGTCATGGAGAAGTGAACATGTTACTGATACAGATCCTGTCAGGCCATGATTGTTTCAGGCAATATCCACACAGGTTCGGGCACGTGGGGTCCCTATGTATGGTACGAATGCAGAGGAGACTGTTGAGCATGGCTTATTTGTATGCTTCGTATATTTTGTGCATGTGAGGAGCGACATCCTAATTCAGAAAATGGGTTCTAAGATTCACGCGGGTGGTAACTAACTGTCAGTATCCAGGTGGTTAGCTAGGAAGTATAAGAGTAAAAAGGGTGCATCAAGCACGAAGAGCCACTTCACGACGAGATACTTATCCGTCGTTCCGGGAAGATAAGGGTTGGAGACTGGACCCTACTCTCTGAGTTCTCTTCTCATCTGTATGTAGGCGAATTTCCTCGCCACCATAAAAAACACCAAGTCTAAGGACTGTTTGGTAAGATAAATTCAGAACGTAGAAATTTCTGGGAGCGCTCTAAGAATATAAATCGTGAACGTGGAAGGATTCAGATCGGCGAGCGCTTGGGGTTTTCGAGCAGTGGCACACTGAGAAAAGGGTACGGTGCAGGTGCATGAATCATGAGCTATACGTAATATACAAGCATGCAGATATTGTCAAGCATGGCGGCAAAGATAAGGTTCAACAGAGACACAGATAAAGGCCAACGACTTCGAGCCCGCACGCGCTTCTGACGAAGATGCCCAAACAGCGGATGTAAGGAAAAACCGGAGAGAAGCAGCCCAAGACAGAGTTGAAAAAAAATGATTTAATAATTTAAGCTTCTGAACGCCAGCAATAAACTTGTTAAGAAGGAAAACTTTCGAAATCTCAATTCCTCATGGTGTTCCATTGACAATTGTACGAACTGAGACACCCTTATCAAATGTGGTTACTATCGAACCCAGAGAACACATGGTTTTTAGTGAAACCCGTTTCGTTGTTTTTTATCTACCACGCGTACTTTTTCCCATTCAGTAGAGTCCATGGCGAAAGGACCAAAATCTATAAGTAAATCACATTTTGTTAACAGATTAGATCAAGCGATTTGTTTGGTAACCGCAATAAAAAGCTACTTGAAATTAATTACAGGCGCTTTTCGATAAGTGTTATCGCAAAATCCCTATTCACAGTGAACAAGTTTAAATAATGCGTACAGTCAGTGATTCAGTGTATTTTATTGTGGCTCAACATCGACATCATGCTGCCTTTGATTGTAGTGCTACTGCTAACGACGACCCGCGTGTGCTGGGGTACCACTACGTTACCGGAGTTTCAGGAACTATTCGCCGAACAGAGCCTGCTGGTGGAACCACAACTGCAGGCGCTGCGTCCCGAAAATACACGTCTTCGCGGGGAACAAATACAATGGATTCTGACGGAGCTCGCTTATCTAACGGTGGAGATGCGGATAATCAGCAACGAAACGTGGCAAGCTATCGAAAGCAATGACAATCTGAACGCCGATTGCTGGCAGGAAGTGAGAGACCTCTTTGATTATTACGTCTGGTTTGGTTCACTGGATATTGGCTACGCAGCGGAAGATATGCTCAAACTTTTGAACGGTGACTGGGAGAGGCGATTCAACCCCCAAATGGCGTTAATGCAGCGAGAGAACAGCAGAGCTATCTATCAGACTGTACAGACGTTGAGTAGGAACCGGTTCGTAGAGGACATCAGTGATACGATGTACGAACTGCAGGATGAATTAGACTATCACCAACGCTTGTGGGAGGGCTACCAGATAACGCTGCGTGAAGAATTGAGCGCAATCTTCTGGACGGAAGTGGCCATCCAAGACGTGATGCGCACTTGGCACGAGTTCGCCATTCGCTGGCACGAATTGTTCATGGCGGATGCAATCGAAAATGTCGATTTGGTGTGTTGACAATCTCTATTGAATAATAAACTACTGTATTGTGTAACCGTTGTTACAAATTGTCCTTAGTGTTTTTTTAAAATGTGCTGTATGTTTATATGTAACTATTGTGTTTCTAATTTATTTTCATGTAGTTTGTTAGTAGGATTAGTAAATAAAAATAAAAATAATGTTATTAGTTAGGTTAGTAAGATACACAAACACAAAAATTGTTAGGTTAAAATGGGCCAAGCTAAACGCGGAACTGTTATACACACTCAGCAAAATACAACCCTGAGGGGGTGGGCATAATTGAATTCAGGAAAAGGGAAGAAAATGGTGGGTGGCAAAAGGAGGGGAATCAGGAATTGAAAAACCGCCAAATGGTCAGAAGTACCGCGGCGTTCGTGTGAGTAACAAGTGAGTGAAAAGTTGCAAGAAGGAAGCTAAGTAAAGTGAGCAGATTGTTGCGCTAAGCAAGGCAAAAATATTCAGGTAAAGCAACCCACCCACCGTCTCAGTTGCTACTTGCTAATAAATCTTGTCCGATCAGGACCTTTTTATTGCTATTTTATCGAATCCATTTCGATCGTCGGTTCCTCACTTCGCACGAGTCGGCCTAGGTGGTGAAATCCGCCTACGCCTAAGCGTAAAGGAGTTCGGGCAGCGACGAGCCCGCTTAATCCTCGGGCGACCGGCCCTAACCGTAAAAGAGGACCCTTCTCGGTGAAGCCAATACGGTATCGTCCGTGGCCCATCGATCGAGCCAAGGAAGGAAGACGCCGAAGGACCCGCATTCCCGCCAAACCACGAATCCGCCATCGCGATAAGGCATAGCCAGTGTTCCAGTCAGCGCAGAACAGCAACGAGTTTTTCCCTCCCCCCCGCAACCATCAACGTGGCATCGCAGCAACAGCAACGCAGCCCAGCAGAACCAGAACCCTTCGAGATAGTCGGTACGTACCGTGAAAAGAGAAGTGATCCGCTAGCGCCCACCCCTCACACACACACACGCACACCCTTTAGATACGCAGTTAATTATTAAAGTAAAAACTCAGAAATCGAATCAAGTTATCAATTAAAGATAAAAAGAAACCTCCTAGGAAAACAATAGTTTCTTGCACAACTTTTCCGCGCGAAGCCCCTCCGATTACACCGCGGCAAGCCGACCCGGTGATTCAAGATCCACGGTCTCTTGCTCGGTGAGCTTTCTCGGGAGTACTATCTGCCCAAGTAGAGTAATAATTGGCGCCCAACGTAAATTTCGTTAGTAATCGGAGGATCGAGTAGAATTTAAAAAAAATCTAAGGATTTTTTTTAGCAAGGCGGCTGGTGAGTACACATTCTAACTTTGGTTGAATGTTGAACCAAACGCAGCAAAGTACGATTTATTAAGCAAAGTTGCAAGACATTGGCCTAGGAACGGAAACGAAAAGAGTAGAAAAGTAAAATACTTACGGTAAAATCTTTGGTACAAAACATTTGGCGGGTGGAACAACAAAATTTGGTGAAATAACACTGAGACACAAAAGGTCCTGAATGAATAAAACACAACACAACCAAAACACAAAATATAGCACGATTTATTATATCATTTGATTTTACAAAAGCATATAATTATTGGTTCAACATATTTATTTTGCATTGTTCTTTGATTATTAAAAAAAAAAATATTATTGATAAAATTTTGAAAATTATTCATTTTGCGGTTTTAAATTATAAAAATCAATCGGCACGATGAGTTCGGAATACACACTCCAATATCGTTCCATGAACGTAAATCACCTTCTGGACGACGAAGTGGAGCACGAATTATTTATCCGCGATGTTCAATTTGCTAGTGGTGAATCTAGAGATGTAAAGAAGAGGAAATTACGAAGCGCGATGAGGAAAGATAGGCAAAGAGCAGATTTTATCATAAATTCGATAGAAAACGATAGATGTGAGGAAGAGTTCCGTCTGATAGACGAGAAACTTGCCAAAATTAGATACGCGTTAGAGCATAGGAAAGCAAAGAAAACAGAATTAGCCCAGTTACAAACCAGGCTGGTGCATTTGTTTTTCCGGTTGGTACGATTAAAACAGAACTTTGACACTGAGGGATTGGAAGGAACAGCATTGATGTTGTTGAATGACCATTTCTCTTTGCTGTCCAATGACCCGGACGCAGTAAAAGAAACACAGAAGAGACTATTGAAAGATTTGAGCCAACTGAGCGTCCAAGAACTGGAAAATGAAAGTTGTGATTCCGTTGAAGAAGATGAACCATGTAAAGAGAATGAGGAATTACTGAAGAACACTAGCACTCCACGAGATAGGCAGAATAAAAAACCGAAACCGAATGAGGATCTCTTTCAAAAGTTGATTGATCATATGGACAAAATGATTACAGCCAAGTTTAAAGACTTAGTCGTTTCGACCAAGCGCGAAAAAAAAGGTTTACAGGAGAAAGGAAAAGGAAAGGAAATTAGAACAGAAGTACAGAATAGAAAAGAGAATAACAGAAAACTAGAGAGAAGAATTTCAGAGAAAAACCAACCGAGGATTAGAAAAAGTAAAAAACAGAGCAGTGAGGATGAGTCAGAATCATCTGAAGAGGAATCTGAAAATAGAAGTTTTTCAGCAGATTCGGAGGAAAGCGGAAATGAGAGTCAAGATGAACTTGAAAAGGTAGAGAGAAATAGGAAACGAAGCCCAAGACCCGTGTCAGATTGGAAGCTGAGGTACGATGGAAAAGATGATGGCAAAAGTTTGAATAAATTTGTAACCGAAATAGAATTCATGGCAGAAGCTGAAAATTTAAGTAAGCATGACCTGTTTAGGGAAGCGATACATTTGTTTACCGGGGATGCCAGAACATGGTTTATTGAAGGCAAAAAGAATAACGAGTTTCGAAACTGGCGAGAATTGATAACGGAGTTGAAACTGGAATTTCAGCCTCCCGATATGGATTTTCGCTATGAAGAGCAAGCGTCTCAAAGGAGGCAAAAGTATAACGAGAAATTTCAAGATTTCTATAACGCTATCAAAACCATTTTTGATCAGATGGCTGTGCCACCATCCGAACAACGGAAATTCGACATTGTATTCCGAAATTTAAGGTCGGACTACAAGAATGCGCTGTTGGTGAAAGGGGTTCGAACGCTTAGAATGTTGAAGGTTTGGGGACGCAAATTAGATTCGGCAAATTGGTTTTTGTATAAAAAGGAAGGAGAGCAACGCACTAGACATGCACAAGTACATGAGGTAACGGCAAATATGCCGTATCGCGAGTCGAGAGTGAATCAGAGGAACTGGAATGATGGAGAGCAGAAAAAGCATAACCGTTGGCAAAATGCAAAGCCAGATGAATGGAAAAGGAACCCAACTACAACTTGGAAGCAAAGTGGAAATTCGGGTCAATCAGGAAAAGCCAATGGAAAATATTTGCCAAGCCGACAGGACCCACAAGAAGGTAGCAGTAGAGGAACCATGGAGCGAAGGTTAGCCGAGTATAAAATTCCGGGGAAAACAGTTTGTTTTAACTGTCGGGGCAATTATCACCACCATAGCGCGTGCCTGATGGAAAAGCAAATATTTTGTGAAAAATGTGGATTTCACGGGGTCGCCACAGCTAAATGCTCATTTTGTTTAAAAAACGAAAGAACGTCGGCGTGAGAGGTCGTCGATTGGTCAACAAAAAGCCTCTAACTAAATTCGTCTCGATCAGAGCAGAAGTCGACGAGTTGATTTTGCGAGTTGAGGGAGATAACCGGCCATTCGTCAAGGTGGATGTAATGGGTGTAGAGGTGATAGGACTGCTAGATTGTGGGGCACAAATGACAGTGTTAGGAATCGGTAGCGGTAAGCTCATACGAGACTTAAAATTAAAATTACAGCCCACAAATCTAAAACTTACAACAGCAGGAGGATCAACCTTAGAAGTCAAAGGTTTTATTGACTTGCCCGTAACGTTCAACGGCGTGACCAGAATGATAACCACGATCGTGGCACCAACACTCAGCCGTCGCCTTATTTTGGGGATGAATTTCTGGAAAGTTTTCAATATCGAACCAACCGTCACTTCAGAAATCGCGATGCTAGGTGAAGCACCGGGAGTAGAAGTTGAGCAGGAAGAGGAAGTTTTAACCGATAGTCAGAGAAAACAGTTGGAGGAAATAAAATTGCAATTTAAAGCTTTTAGAGAGGGAGAAAAATTAGGGGTAACCCCACTCATTTCACACAGAATAGAGTTTGCCGAGGAGTTCCAAAATGCTGGCCCCGTTAGAATGAACCCGTACCCCTGGTCACCGGAAGTTCAGAAAAGTGTGAACAAGGAGCTGGACCAATGGATTGAATCAGGGGTCGTCGAGAGATCCAACAGCGACTGGGCGCTATTGATAGTCCCGGTGATGAAGAAAGGAGATTCTGGCGATGATAATGACAACCTCAAGGTGCGAATGTGTCTAGACGCAAGAAAGCTAAATTTGCGAACTCGCAGAGACGCGTACCCCCTTCCGCATCAGGATCGCATATTGGGAAGGCTTGGAGCATCCAAATATCTATCCACCATCGACTTGTCAAAAGTCTTTTGGCAGATTCCGCTGGATCCGGAGTCTCGCAAATATACAGCTTTCAGAGTCTTTGGAAAGGGACTGTTCCAGTTCACTAGGTTGCCCTTTGGGTTAGTGAACAGTCCGGCGACGTTATCCAGATTAATGGATCAAGTTCTGGGTTATGGCGAGCTTGAGCCAAACGTGTTTGTTTATCTTGACGATATAGTCATTATAAGCAACACGTTTGAAGAGCACATACAGAGTCTTACAGAAGTGGCTAGGCGATTGAGAGAGGCCAATCTTTCGATAAATTTGGAAAAATCCAAATTTTGTTTGCCGGAGCTACCCTATTTAGGCTTTGTTTTGTCGAAGTCGGGAGTGAGACCGAATCCTGATAGAATTGAGGCCATAGTTTATTTTGAACGTCCCAAATCGGTCAGGTCACTGAGACGATTTCTGGGGATGGTAAATTACTATCGGCGGTTTATCGAGGGATTCAGTGAACTGTCGGCGCCCCTAACGGATTTGCTAAAAGGTAAAGCGAAAGTTGTCAAGTGGGGAGAAGCCGCCGAACAAGCGTTCTCAACCTTAAAGGAAAAATTAATATGCGCCCCGATTTTGGCGTGCCCAAATTTTAAAAAACCGTTCACTATTCAAACCGATGCTAGTGATTTGGCCATCGCTGGAATATTGACACAAGAAGACGAAAACCAGAAGGAGCATGTGATTGCCTACTTCTCGCGCAAGCTGTCGACATCACAGAGGGCATGGAAGGCAGCAGAGAAGAAGGGAGTCGCCGCCCTAGAGGCGATAGAGAAGTTTAGACCGTATGTGGAAGGGACTAAATTTACTCTGATTACAGATTCGTCAGCACTCTCATTCATCATGAATTCTAAATGGAAACCCTCATCCAAGCTAAGCCGCTGGAGCATGTTGTTACATCAGCACGACATGGTCATAAAGCATCGCAAGGGTTCCGAAAACGTGGTTCCGGATGCCCTGTCACGTGCTGTAGAAGCGATAGATTTAAGCCAGGATGATTGGTACACTAAAACCTTTCAAAAAGTGCAAGAAAATCCACACGACTTTGCTGACTTCAAAATAGAAAACAACAAAATGTATAAATTCGTTGCATCCCCTACCGATGTGATGGATTACCGATATGAATGGAAGCTTTGCTTACCAGACCAGGTTAGAAATGAAGTTTTGTTTCAGGAGCATGATCAGGCACTGCATCCTGGATACGAAAAATTCATTCACCGCTTGAAATTGCGATACTTTTGGCCAAAAATGGCCCTGCAAGCCAAACGCTATGTGCAGTCTTGCGAGATATGCAAACAGTGTAAGCCGTCAACCTTACCAACTGCCCCAACAATGGGTAATCAAAGGATGAGCAACAAACCTTTCCAGATTCTAGCTTTGGATTTCATTCAAAGTCTTCCTCGTAGCAAAAAGGGGAATTGCCATTTGATGGTCATGATGGACCTGTTCTCGAAATGGATTCTGCTAGCGCCAATAAGGAAGATTGAGAGTAAAGAAGTCTGTAGGATCGTGGAAAGTCTTTGGCTCAGACGGTTCGGTACCCCAGAAGTTGTGATTACGGATAATGCTACAACTTTTGTGGGAAAGGAATTTAAGGGTTTGCTAAAGTGTTGGAATATACAGCATTGGCTCAATTCCCGCCACCACAGTCAGGCAAATCCAGTGGAACGGGTGAACAGAACAGTCAATGCTTGTCTCCGTACCTATATGCAGGAGGATCAAAGACTATGGGATACGAGAATTGCTGAGGTAGAAGAAATGTTGAATACAACCATCCATTCATCTACTGGCTACACCCCTTACCGTATACTCTATGGGCACGAGATGGTCACGAAAGGTAACGAACATCTACGCGATAGAGAAGTAAGGGACATCCCAGCCAGCGAGCGGGACGAGCTACACGGTGAAGTGAACAAAAAGTTGTTCCAGATCGTGAAGAAAAACTTAGGCAAAAGCCATGAGAAAACCACTAAAGCATACAATTTGAGGCATAAAAAGTTTTGTCCAACTTACCAGAGAGGGGAAAAGGTCTACAAGCGTAACTTTAAACAATCCGTTGCTGTCGCAAAGTATAATGCTAAATATGGGCCAGTATATACTCCGTGCATAATCATTGCCCGACGGGGAACGAGCTCATACGAGGTTGCAGACGAGAAGGGGAAATCCTTGGGGATATTTTCCGCTGCAGACCTTCGCCCGGGTATAGCAGATAGCTAAAAAAATTAACAACATTGAAAAAAAAACTCTATGTTCCTCATTTATGCATATGCAGTTGCACTTTGCGAGGTACTTAGTAGGGGAAGTAAACAAATCCACCATGTTTGATGAACCGGCTCTCTGAGAGTTGCTCCTGTTGGGGGATATCTCGCCGTTAGCGCAGTGTCATTTCTCCAGGGCAGCTCAGAGAGGAGATCGTCTGGATCGGTATTTGTGTTGTAGTTAGAGAGATCAGTGAGAGCTCGCTAAACGAATTAAATCTCTCTCAATTTATTTATGTACATAATTAGGTGACGTCATAGTTAGTAAGAGATAGATTGTAGGTAATATTGAAAAAAAGAATTAGAAGAGTAGAAGTTTTAGGTATGGCGCCATACACAATAGAAAATGCGAAAATCGATGCCGTCAGATGCAACTATCAGAGCTTACATACCACTTTACAATGAACAAACTTCAGATAAAGAATCCACCATGATAAAGTTTGTTATCAGAATTATTCCTGTGAAAATCGGTATGGCCATCCGATGGAATGAGGCTGGAAATGAACGGAAATCAACTTAACAAGATCACGATACATAATAAAATTTACTTATCTTGTGATTCACCAGTAGTAAAATCAAAATTAATTAACTTTGTTAAGAAAAATATCGTCCACACATTTGGTAGTTTCTGTTGTCCAATCCCAGTTGAACTGCGGATCGGCGCCGACTGATCATGCTTCATCAGCTCATCCCGAATATACCCAGTATAGCGGAATAAACCTAATGAGCGGATGAACTGCAGAGATCGTTTACACCGTAATTTGGGGATCGTGCTATAATTTGCATACACACAGGATAATATCGCACATGTTTGATTATGGCAGTTTTCTTAGTGAAAACTAGCTTTTAATTATCAGTTGATTTTGATTTGTTGTTCCATGTCCCCAATCGTTTTAGCAAGAATTTTACTGTTCCGTGTCGATTAGAGAATTTTGTTTGTAAAATGGTATTTGTCTTGAAAAATTATTTATTGAGTTACTACTTTGTTTAGGTTAAAATAAATAATAAAGCGGACGTTAATTATTTATTTTACCGAGGCGGGAGGATAGTGTAACCGTTGTTACAAATTGTCCTTAGTGTTTTTTTAAAATGTGCTGTATGTTTATATGTAACTATTGTGTTTCTAATTTATTTTCATGTAGTTTGTTAGTAGGATTAGTAAATAAAAATAAAAATAATGTTATTAGTTAGGTTAGTAAGATACACAAACACAAAAATTGTTAGGTTAAAATGGGCCAAGCTAAACGCGGAACTGTTATACACACTCAGCAAAATACAACCCTGAGGGGGTGGGCATAATTGAATTCAGGAAAAGGGAAGAAAATGGTGGGTGGCAAAAGGAGGGGAATCAGGAATTGAAAAACCGCCAAATGGTCAGAAGTACCGCGGCGTTCGTGTGAGTAACAAGTGAGTGAAAAGTTGCAAGAAGGAAGCTAAGTAAAGTGAGCAGATTGTTGCGCTAAGCAAGGCAAAAATATTCAGGTAAAGCAACCCACCCACCGTCTCAGTTGCTACTTGCTAATAAATCTTGTCCGATCAGGACCTTTTTATTGCTATTTTATCGAATCCATTTCGATCGTCGGTTCCTCACTTCGCACGAGTCGGCCTAGGTGGTGAAATCCGCCTACGCCTAAGCGTAAAGGAGTTCGGGCAGCGACGAGCCCGCTTAATCCTCGGGCGACCGGCCCTAACCGTAAAAGAGGACCCTTCTCGGTGAAGCCAATACGGTATCGTCCGTGGCCCATCGATCGAGCCAAGGAAGGAAGACGCCGAAGGACCCGCATTCCCGCCAAACCACGAATCCGCCATCGCGATAAGGCATAGCCAGTGTTCCAGTCAGCGCAGAACAGCAACGAGTTTTTCCCTCTTCCCCGCAACCATCAACGTGGCATCGCAGCAACAGCAACGCAGCCCAGCAGAACCAGAACCCTTCGAGATAGTCGGTACGTACCGTGAAAAGAGAAGTGATCCGCTAGCGCCCACCCCTCACACACACACACGCACACCCTTTAGATACGCAGTTAATTATTAAAGTAAAAACTCAGAAATCGAATCAAGTTATCAATTAAAGATAAAAAGAAACCTCCTAGGAAAACAATAGTTTCTTGCACAACTTTTCCGCGCGAAGCCCCTCCGATTACACCGCGGCAAGCCGACCCGGTGATTCAAGATCCACGGTCTCTTGCTCGGTGAGCTTTCTCGGGAGTACTATCTGCCCAAATAGTAATAATTGATGGAATCCATATTTAATTGTCGCTTATTTGAAAAAATAACTGTGCCGTGAATGTGCCGTGCTTTATTTTTGATGGCATTGGCGGTTCCAGTGCCATTAACAATAAAGCAAATATGTCATTAGGAAGCACTCTGCTTTCCAACGTTATCGATACGTTATGGTATTGCGCGAGCAATCTGATTAAATTTGATTCACAACAGAGTACCGGAAAACAGTCACACTACTGATTGCTGTAATATCTTGAAATGAAACCAGTTCGATTGATCTCTGGAACAAGATTGAATTTTATTAAATGTCTTATCAACTACTACGATTGCATCGGTGGTTTCCTTCGCTGGATGACTAGCTCATCCATAACGCACTCGTACATTACAGCATCAATCTACTTGACTACCTTTGCCTGTATCCATGGTGGAAAAATGAAAAGTTTTTTCGTAACGTTGCGATCTTCAGTCGTCTCTCAGATATAGCCTTGAGCTTTTCGAACCGGATTCGTATCTCGTACTTGTGAACGATCATAGCATCGAAACTTTCATTAGATGCGTCACAGTGGAGTTCTATCAGCGGCTCCGGGTCGTAATGAACCAAAAAATCATTTTCTAAGCCAACTCTAAGGCCTTCTGACGGTTGTCCGTTCAAAAAACTTTGGTATCATCCTCCAAAAGCTCGTACAACTGGCATAATAATTTTCTAGACCGACGAACACCTGAACTTTCTTGACTTCCTTCAGGAGCTTGACATTCATGTGTAGTCCATTCTGAAATTAATTACGTACCCAAGATAGCCGGCTTCTCGTTTGAAAAGCTCGCTTTTTTGTTTGTTCAGCAGGAATCAAGAATCCCCGAAACGCTTCAGCACTTCATTCTGATTCTCCATATAACCCGACATCCAAATATCGTCGAGATAGATAACTGTACCACGACAGCCTTGAAAACCTTTCTCCAACGTCTTTTGAAAGATGGCCAACAACTTCTGTGATTTATCATCCCCATCAAATTTTTGCATTCCACTACTCATCAATTGCTCAGAGTTACTAATATGATACGAGCTAACAAATCTGAAGGTTATTCCACTGGAGCTGCTCTTTTAGACATAGAAAAAGCATTCGACAGTGTTTAATATAAAGGTTTGATTGCGAAATTGCAAACTTTCAATTTTCCAATTTTCCTAATCAAAATTTCAAAAATAATCTTACTGATCGAACTCTGGTTGTCTAGATGATAGATTTTCCATCAGAGCGGGTGTGCCTCAAGGTTCAGTCTAGGGTCCAGTCCTGTACAACATTTTCACTTCAGATCTTCCTGATTTGCCTCCAGGATGCACAAAGTCATTGTTCTGCGATGACACAAGCATTTCTGTAAAAGTTTAGACATTTTTCTTCCTACTTGCAAAAGTGGAAAATCTCTCTCCCAATGCTTCTGGAACTAATATGATAATTTTTCCTCATAAAACTAGGGGTTCTTTCCTCAAGCCTAACAATAACCACTAATTTACGATAAAAAACTTATTTTCAAAGAGCACATTGAGATTATACAACCAAAGTGCATCAAATATATGAGATGTTTATATCCTCTCATTAATCGAAATTCCAAACTTTGTTTAAAGAATAAACTTTTGATTTACAAACAAATGTTTAAACCAGCAATGCTTTATGCTGTACCAATCAGGTCAAGTTGTAATTTAACAAGAAAGAAAACGCTTCAAAGGATTTAGAATAAAATTCTAAAAATGATTTTGAAGCGTCCTCCTTGATTTGGTACACTCGAATTACATACTTACCAAATAGTCCCAAGCCGTGGCCGTTGCTGTACGTAAAAGTCGTCTTCATTTCACTCGGTCAATGGCAGCAGTTCGCCAGCCCTGCCGTCTGCGTAGGGTCCGCAGGTCGTCTTCCATCTGATCGATCCACCTTGCCCGCTGTGCACCTCTCCGTCTCGTCCCTGACGGATTGGTTTCAAGTACCATCTTTACTGGGCTGTCGTCCGACATCCTTACAACATGCCCAGCCTACCACAACCTGTCTATCTTAGCGGTGTGGACGATAG
Organism: Wyeomyia smithii; assembly: GCF_029784165.1. NCBI lineage: Eukaryota > Metazoa > Arthropoda > Insecta > Diptera > Culicidae > Wyeomyia > Wyeomyia smithii. The sequence goes on from NC_073694.1 coordinate 53,337,869, forward strand.
ATGGCTCCCCATGCAGCTCCTGCAGTTCGTGGTTCATTCGCCTTCTCCACACTCCGCTTTCCATCTGCAGTTCACCGAAGATGGTACGCAACACCTTCCGCTCGAAGACCCCAAGTTGGTCCTCAACAAGCATAGTCCATGTCTCATGCCCGTAGAGAACTACTGGTCTGATCAGCGTCTTGTAGATGGTTTATTTGGTGCGGCGATGAATTTTTCTCGATCGGAGCGTCCTCCGGAGACCGCGTCGTCGAATTTCTCTGCTGGTATCGTTGTCGGCAGTTACCAGTGAGCCCAGATACACGAACTCATCGACCACCTCGATTTCATCACCACCAACTTGAACTCGAGATGGGAGGCTTGCACTGCACTTCCTTTTATGTACTTCACCTTCGATGCATTGATGACCAGTCCAATCCGTTTGGCTTCGGTCTTTAGTCCGATGTACGTATCCGACATTTTTACAAAGGTCCGAGCCACAATTTTGATATCGTCGGCGAAACCAAACAGTTGAACCTACTTTTGGAATATAGTGCCACTCGCGTTAATCCTCGCTCTTCTAATGCCAGCTTCCAGGGCAATGTTAAACAGTAGGCACGAGAGACCATCACTTTGCCTTAGACCTCTTTGGGTTTCGAAGGGGCTCGAGAGTGCCCCCGATACTCGAACTACACACATCACTCGATCCATCGTCGCTTTGACCAACCGCGTCAGTTTGTCCGGAAATCCGTAGTCATGCATAATTTGCCATAGCTGGTCCCGATCGATTGTGTCGTACGCCGATTTAAAATCGATGAACAAATGTTGTGTGGGCACGTTATATTCGCGGCATTTCTGCATAACCCGCCGAACCGCGAATATCTGATCCGTGGTGGCACGGGCACCCATGAATCCCGCCTGGTAGTGTCCCACGAACTGCTTCGCAAATGGTGATAGGGTAACGGGGGTATTTTGGCCAGCTTTGGGAAGTGTTCGCAGAGTTCATTAAAAATGAACACAATTTTTCAACATAAATACCTACTCTATTATACCATTGTTAAAAGCTTAGTGTCTATTTTAATATACATTGTTCAACAATGCAATATATTGAAAAATATCCTAGAAATATCAAAATTTCTACGAAGTACTAAAAACATATTTTGGTCCACCAAATTTTTGCTCTGGCCCACCTTTATATCTACGAACGTGTATGGAAATAGTTCGGACTAATTATATTTAAGAACATCATTGGTATTTTTAGAGCAAAAATAGTGGGTTTGAGGAGAATATCCTTCTGCTGTGAATTTCTGTAAATTTTAGACATCTAAAAATGAAATAATTTGGCTTATAGCGGTTTGACAGGCATTCTCAACCATGTTCATATCGTTAAATGTGATAAATTAAAAAGTAGTTACCTGTAAATTGTCGCAAGCTGCTTCTTTGTTCACGTGCAATGGCCGAACGGTAATCAAAGAGATGTCAAAGGTTGGCATGGCCAAAATATGTTTGCTTCAGAAAGAGGCAAACATATTTCGGCCATGCGTCAAACCACTTTTTCAACTATTTCCAACATGTTAGAGTATACAAACTGTTTCTATGACATTTTATTGATGTTACTACAACAACGAATTGTTTCAAAAGCATACGTAGTTACAATAGCTTCCGGACGTTGATTTGTATATTACCACTTCCTCTTGACTTTGGGTTGACTCAGCCATGACATTGAATATGTATGATTTAATTCCAAAATAACACTACCTAGTGCCAGTTTTTCGCCGAAAATTATAGTGTAGTATGATTCTTAGATGTGTTATTCAATGTTGCATGCATAATTTTATAATAGTCATTGAATTTATTAGATAAAATGCGTAAAATGTTACCGGGTGGGCCAAAATATGCATGTGGGCCAAAATACCCCCGTTACCCTAGTCGACGGCAGAGTATTTGGAAGAGTATCTTGTAGGCAGCGTTCAGCAGAGTGATTGCCCGATAGTTGCAGCACTCCAGCTTGTCGCCCTTTTTGTAGATGGGACACAAAATACCCTCCATCCACTCCTCCGGTACTCGTTCTTCCTCCCAAACCTTGACAATGACCCAGTGCACGGCTCTAGCCAGTGCTTCTCCACCGTACCTCAATAGCTTGCTGGGAAGTTAAGCCACTCCAGCAGCTTTATTGCTTTTCAGCCGGCCAATCTCCTCCTCCACCTCCAGGAGATCGGGGGCTGGAATCCTGATGTCTTCTGCTCGTGCACCAAGATCAGTTGCCATACCGTCCTCGCGCTCTACTGCATCGCCGTTTAGATGCTTGTCGAAGTGCTGCTTCCACCTTGCGATCACACTCGTCTGTAAGGAGGTTGCCGTCCAAGCTCCTGCACATATCGGCTTGCGGCACGAAGCCTTTACGGGACTGTTCAGCTCCTCGTAGAACTTCCGAGTATCGTTAGCTTGACACAGCTCTTCCATCGCTACGCGATCTCGGTCCTCTTGCTGGCGCTTCTTCCTTCGGAGGACTGAGTTTTGGCTGTTCTGTGCCTGTAGGTATTGTTACACGTTCGCTCTCGTACGGTGTTGCAGCATTCTCGCCCGTGCTGTGTTCTTCTCGACTAACCGTTTGCATTCGCCGTCAAACCAGTCATTGATTCGGGGCCCTTGTCATCATCATGGGTAGCTGCGGCAAACTGCTCTTCCGTGGGTAGCGCTGCCTCCAGCGCGTATTCCTGTGCAGCCTCGGCGTCCCTCAGTCGCGGCGTTCGACTTCGGCGAGTGTTATACACCGTCGATAGTTTCGAGCGCATGCACACCACTAGGTAGTGGTCCGAATTTATATTCGCACTGCGTGATGTCGGAGATGAACCTGCCGTCGATAAGAACGTGGTCGATTCGGTTCTGTTTGTTGGTCGGGTGATCTCCAGGCGGATTTGTGGATACCTTTACAGAGGAAGAAGATACTTCAGACTACCATACCACGAGAGGCCGCAAAGTTCACGCACCTAAGGCCGTTATCATTAGACACGGTATGCAGGCTATCTGGTCCGATTACCGGTCTGTACATTGCCTCCCGTCCTACTTTAGCGTTCATGTCCTCAATGACGGCTTTCACGTCCCGTCGCGGGCAGCTCTCGTAGACCTGCTCCAGCTGCGCGTAGAGAGCTTCCTTCTCGTCGTCGGTTTTCCTTCATGTGGGCAGTGCACGTTGATGATGCTGTAGTTGAAGAACCGGCCCTTCATCCTCAACTTGCACATCCTTGCGTTGATCGGCTGCCACCCCAACACGCCTTAGCGCATCTTTCCCAGTACTATGAAGCCGGTTTCCAGCTCGCTGGTAATGCCACAACTCTACTAGAAAGTAGCCGCCCGGTGCCCGCTTTTCCATACCTTCTGTCCTGTCCAACAACGTCCCTGCAGCGCTACGACTTCGAAGTTGCGTGGATGTAGCTCGTCGTAGATTACCCTGTCGCATCCTAGAAAGCAGAGCATTTTGCAGTTCCATGTCCCAAGTTTCCAATCGTAGTCCTTATTTCGTTGCCTAGGTCCATGCCGATTGTTCCGACCCGTATTATCTCTTACGTTGTTTGTAACATGTTGTTTTCCGGGGCGGCTCGTTGGGCTTCCCCAACCCCCTGTCTCGCCGGGGGACCATCATGTCTGCTCTGTTTAGAGTCCCACGCTGCCACCAGGACGTTGATCAGCCGCTCCTAACATGAAGCACAGACGCTGTTTTGAGCCGCACCATCTTGGTGAAGAGACGCTCGGGTTGGCGAAGCATTTCCTCTACCGCCGAAATATGGTTTACGAGCAAATGATCGCGTCGCACCTTCTCACTTAGCTATTGTCGGATGACAACATTGCCCAGACATTGCCCTATGACATCTGAAAAGTGCCTGTCTTTGATCAGCATGTGGTCGATCTGGGAGCAAACCTTTCCATTGGGGTGTCTCCAGGTGTGCCTCAAGTCGTTTTCGTTGGTGGTAGAGTTAGGGCTTTTCCTACCAATGACCAGACGAAAGAATTCCTCTCGTCCGACTTGTGCGGTCATATCTCCAACAAACCAAGTTCCCACCGGGTCAGCGATCTTCCCTCGGGTGCTCGTATCCCCGTCGGTACGGAGTTGCTGGGCATACTGGGTACTGCTGGAACGCACTACCCAGCCGTTTACTGACCCGACAGCTAGGCATAATGAAATGAAAAAAAAAAAACGCCTGTTTGGCATTGCATGTGTGAGCTGTCGTCGGAGGTTGTCTGCCTGTGTTCCGTGTGTAACAAAGACCAAATCAGTTTAAAATTTGTTGTCACGGAAACACAGTACTTTCAAAAAGCTTGTTCCGAACATATCCTGTTCCGACGATTTGAAAACAACCGTGCAAAAAACTTGTCGAGAGTTGTCAATCCATCTCAACTTTAACAACCATAAGCTTGTGGAGTATGGTTATGCAGGACCTGCCAGGACGCACGCAACAATGCATGATGGGAGCTCTTTCGGACCCCGTAACAGGCTCCCTCGTTAACTTTCTGCGCCACTCACCTTTCTCTGCTCTCTGCCATTACAGTCATCCTGGCTCTGTTGACGGTGGCTTTGAAGGAGTTTAGGACAAGCATGCGTGTAATATAAGACGTTCTCTTGGTGATGATTCCAACTGTTAAAGCTAATCTCCGTCTTCAAGCTACTCAACGATTAATCCGTAAGCTCTGATTGCAACTGATTTTCTAGTGTCAATCCTGTTCTATCGACTAGCTACTGCGACAAACGATTCGGCAAACAGGCCGCACTGTGGAAAGGAAAGTCAAGCTAATTGTAGCCTGAGCCTTTCACAATTGTCCTGATCCTGTGGTTGGTTATAATGCTGGAGTCTTCTGATCTGTAACCGCAGGCGAGTACCCCCATTTTCTGGACAATCCAACTTGCAGTCAGAACCATGCATTGAGGGATGTTTAGCCGACGACGATGTGCGCATCTATTTTAAAAACACCTGAGACATGAACTGCGATGTGAATGACTTCCTCTCGACTGTAGGTGACTGCAGTCTCCTATCAGGTGTTCGGTTCCTACTTTGAAATTTTCCGTTGCGATCGTTGGCCCGAAAACTGTCGGTAACTTTCAGTCGGTGGACTACTTGTTGCGGTGAATAAAACACTGAAAGCTCAAGAGTTAGTAGACGATCAGTAGAATAGTACCGAGTAGCTGAGGGTGTGCATTGAACTTACGAATTGTAAAGTCATACTCTGTGTGTAACCTACGTTCCACTCGATCGTGTACGTGTTGGTACACTCACTCGAAGCTCACTTCCGATCTGTCATGTCAGTAGTCGATATGGGTACTGCAACAGACGAGTTATTTGTTATCGAAAATTACGACAGATCAACTACGTGACAAATGAGAACAATCGCTGTCTGGGTCTATGTTTCGTTAGTGCATAGGACGTTGCTCCTGTTATTTTGCTCGCTCCATCACCTCTGGTCAAGCAGGTAAGGCACCACCCTCCATTTATCCTAGCCCTCAAGAACCATTGGTTAAATCATACGAAAACCATATCACAACTGTTTCATACGACTCTTGGAAGGCTGACCACAGAAGCAATTCCGATTTTTGTTTGCTACTATCGACTGGTCTGTTCTAGACTCATGATGTGAACTATGTACTTAAAGGCCCTTGTATGTTCTTCGCTGAAGATCTTTATTTTCACTTGAAGATATTTATGTAGATCCGTTCGATGATGGATGCAACCTGCCTCCAGCGATCGTTTGACATAAATTGGTGCAACTTGAATTGCATACTTGGCAATCCTGAGGAATGTTCCGTAAGTTCCTTCACCCGCATTCGTCAACTTGTCATCTTTGACCACAAGCACCACAGAGTTTATCCAACGTGTTGACCATGTAAAAGACCTCGGCGTTATTTTGGATAGCCGACTAAATGTCTCAATCAACCACTAGTAGCGACAGATAACACAAACTCTTGTTTTGTGCTTCGCCCCACAGTGGCTACAGCTGCGAGGACCATTTCCACGAATCGGACACCTATCTGCACTCGTGGGAAGTTCTGCTGGAGATTCTGATGTCTCCGCACTGCCAGAACATGCTGATCGATGTCGGTATGCCGGTACAGCACCGAAACGTTGCCTACAACTGCCGGGTTGTGTTCCATAACAAGCGCATCCTGCTGGTGCGTCCCAAAATGGCAAACTGTGACGATGGAAATTATCGGGAAACCCGCTGGTTTACTGCCTGGGTGAAGGTAAGTTTTGCTAAATTTTCAACAAACCTGTGTTATCGTGTGTTTTTATCATTGTTAGGAACGTCAAACGGAGGAGTATTATCTGCCGCGGATGATTGCAAACGCTACCGGTCAGCATACGGTTCCAATTGGTGATGCCGCGATTGCAACTCGTGATACCTGCTTGGGGTATGAAATTTGCGAGGAGCTGTGGAATCCTCGAAGCACCCACATCGATATGTCCCTCTCGGGGGTGGAGATTATGGTTAACAGCTCTGGCAGCTACATGGAACTACGCAAAGCGTACATTACGACCGATCTGATACGGAACGCTAGCTACAAAGCTGGTGGCGCATATTTGTTCAGCAATTTGCGTGGCTGCGATGGTCAGCGAGTTTATTTCAACGGATGTTCCGCTGTGGCTTTGAACGGGCAAATCATCGCCAGAGGGAAACAGTTTGCACTAGAAGATGTCGAAGTAACAACTGCCACTATCGACCTGGAGGATATTCGGTCATATCGGGTGGCTTTACGCTCGCGTTGTTCAGTAGCGGCAGCCACTCCAACCTATCCGCGGGTCAACGTCGACTTCGAGCTGTCCCATCCAAGCGATCTTAGCATACCGCAAAGTGCCCCCACCGAGTGGATCAAGCACAGCCCAGAGGAAGAGATTGCCCTGGGGCCGGCCTGTTGGTTGTGGGATTATTTGAGACGTTCCGGCCAGGGTGGTTTCTTTCTGCCTCTGAGTGGTGGCGTTGATTCCAGCAGCACGGCCATCATAGTGCACTCCATGTGCCGCCAGGTGGTGAAATCCATTATGCTCGGTGATGTTCAAGTGCTGCATGATATTAGGAAAATCTTGGCAGACCCGGACTTTACACCGGACAATCCGGCCGCACTGTGTAATCGTCTGTTGGTTACTTGCTACATGGGAAGCGAAAATTCCAGTAAGGAAACTCGCCAGAGGGCAACCACTTTGGCGAGTCAAATCGGTAGTTACCATTTGGAGATTAACATTGACGGGGCGGTGAGTGCCCTGCTGACGATCTTCAACCTCGTTACCGGAATGAAGCCTCAGTTCAAAGCGCAGGGTGGCTGTCCTAGACAAAATCTAGCACTGCAAAACATACAGGCTAGAACGCGGATGGTTCTATCCTATTTGTTTGCCCAGTTGATGCTGTGGGTTCGAAACAGACCCGGCGGACTGTTGGTGCTAGGTTCCGCCAACGTAGACGAGGCTCTGCGAGGTTACATGACGAAGTACGATTGTTCGTCCGCTGATGTTAACCCGATCGGAGGAATTTCGAAAGCTGATCTCAAACGTTTTTTGCTGTTCGCTAAGGATAAGTGAGTATCTGTTTGGAATCTTCTTACTTACAAAAAATAAAACAAATTCCCTTCCAGGTTCAAGCTTCCGGTTGTATCGGAGATAGTAACAGCGCCACCTACAGCCGAACTGGAACCATTACACGAGGGTGCCTTGGCTCAAACGGACGAAGAGGACATGGGAATGACGTACGCCGAGCTAAGCGAATTCGGTCGTCTTCGTAAGCAGGCCTACTGTGGACCGTACAGCATGTTCTGCAAGCTGCTCTCGATGTGGAAGGATACCTGCTCCAGTCCGCAGGTTGTGGCCGATAAAGTGAAGCACTTCTTCCGTTGCTACGCAATTAATCGACACAAAATGACGGTGCTAACACCGGCCTATCATGCCGAGTCGTACAGCCCGGACGATAACCGGTTCGATCATAGACCTTTTCTGTACCGCGCTAACTGGAGCTGGCAGTTTAAGTGTATCGATGAGGAACTGGAACGGTGCCAAAGTTCTTCAACGGGTGCTCCCTCTTCTGGTGGAGACGACAAAAACAAACGTTACGATGTTGGTAGCGGCGGCCGGTCCGGATCGGGTGGTTCACCTAAATCCACCGGAGGCGGTACGGAGAAAGGTTCCCTACCGCTGTTTTTCTCCGATGGCGCCTTAGGAGGAATGAGCAGCGGTGGTAGCGCCCATCAGCTGACAAACATCTCACTCGGCTATGGACAGATTGATCTCAAGCTACCAAAGTCACACAGCAGTGGCGGCTACTCGAAGATGCACTCCAGCGTTATGGGAAAAATCAAAGACCGTACCGGAGTGCCGGTCTAGGGAGAGATGAATTGGGCGGTTCGTTTCAGCGGAGCACAATTTGAATTTGAACGAAGACGACGGCACTCACTGCCGATATGAGCGAACTGCTGTTTTTTTACCAAAGTAATCGTAAACACACACACACACACACACACACACACACACACACACACACACACACACACACACACACACACACACACACACACACACACACACACACTTTTTTGCCTAGTTACTATTTTAGGACAGTTGAGATATATACTATATAGTATCAAAGTACCTTGCACAAATTGAGCCAGTCGAACTTTTTTAGTAATTTTCGGAAAACACATCTATTCTAACGGCATCGATTTTAAATGGAATAGCATAGTGGATTTTATATCAGCAATTTCGTGCATCAGTTAGCTTGAATGCCTAACAAAACATGACTATTTCAAACGTAACCATAGAGAGTTAGTTAAGTAGAAACTATTCTTTGCCTAATGTTTGTAACCAACTACTGCTTGAAACCATTCTCAAACTTTTTCCAGCAGAGTACCGTTAAGCTTTCGATACACGTAATAATCTAAAGAAGTAAACAACACAATTACTACAAGTGCTAATAACCGATAGATTACCGAAAATAGCTTACGCCTCTAAATGCCTGCGGATTAACCTAGGATGTTAGGATGCGAACAACTCTTGTTGATAGTGCGTTATCAAATAGCTCGGTGCGGTACGTTTTACGAACTCGACACGAATTTATCAGTAATAATGATTTTAACTTAGAGATGTAGTCATAACGATCAACGAAAAACAAAAAAAAATGTAAAACAGAGCAGACCTCAATCGGATCGATCGATACTCTTTTATACGTGCACGGACACACCGACATTACCCGCGTGCATGGCAGTAGTAGTAGTAGTAATAAGAGTAGAATTGCTAAGCAATTGGTGACTTCTCACAGGGAGCAACTTTAAGATAGAAACATTTTTTTTTAAACAAATTAACTATTAGCGTGCCACGGCAAAAGGTAATTACACAATAATAGAAAAAATCAATATCTTTCAACAATACGTCTGTTGTAGACTTTTCCGGTGAAGAAATTATTGAACTCCTTCATTTGAACATAGAAATACTACATTCAGCTTCCTTTAGCTTTTTAATCGTTTCTTAGCTTTCTCCTGTTGTTAACGCAGATATGATGAATCAATCAGGAAAAACTGGAGTCATTAAAAATGAGAATCTTCGAAAAAATGTTGCAATTACTGAACATATCAAAACATTTATTAAAATATTTATGTTATTTTGATAGAATTGTGTTTATATTAGGTATATTCTCTAATTTTATTTTTAATCGGACTTTGTTGCGTGTTTACCAACTCACTGTGCTACCATTAATATCTACGTATTTTTTCTTCGTCTTCTACTTGTTTTTTGAATATTCTTTCCATATCGATTGATTGTTTCATCTTGTATTATCGTTAATTTTCAAATTGCTCTTTCTGTATGATTTGTTTATCTCCTTCATTGTCCTACTTTTACGGAGCTGTTTTCGCTTTATTTTGTTTCCTTTCGCATCTCTGCTTGCTTAATATAAACTCTTCCTTCACCACGTTACTTCTTGTTTTTTTTCTCAATTTTGGCTTCATCGATCTTGAACTTCTGCTAATTTTATGTTCTGCCGTTTTTCTGTTTTAAATTTTCCTTCAACTGTTTACCTTCTGTTTTATCTTGTATTTTCTGTCATTTTTTCTATTTCAAGCAGTAAATGTGGAGCTGACGATTGAAAAATGTACTAACTGAAGAAATAGTTAATTAGAACTTTACGAAAAATCTAGTCTAGCAGGTGGGACTCTATTATCTTTGTTATGCAACTATTCTTTTATTGTGTTAATCATTGCTTGTTTGAGTTTGCTGTTTTCTTTTTGTTTTATTGCAGGTTTTTCGATTGCACAGTATTTCTCTTTTGTTTTTAGGTTTAATTTATATTCTTTTTGTATGTCTTTTCTTTTTCTGCTTAAAAATATTCTTTTTGTTTTTTTTGGTATCACATTGCTGGTCTCTATTCTTATTTTCCTGCGAATCACATTTATACGAAAGTATCGGTAACAAGAACGAGAACGACATAAATGACACCATGAATAATTCAGAAGTAAACATGAAATTCGGTACTTGAAACATCAGAGCTCTACTTGAACCGGCATACATGGGCATCGTGGCCAGAGAACAGTGAAAAGTGTGGGTAATAGTCGCAGCTATCCAGGAACTGTCAAGAAAGGGGTAAGCGTGCTCTCTACACTACTCTACGAAGCCTGCTCTTTTTCGTACCTTATCCGCTCGAAACGTGGGCATGTGAAGAACACATGCTCTGCGTTTTCTTCCGCACCCGGACATGCGGGGCACATAGGGGACTCGGCGTACCCGAACCTATGCAGGTACTGCCTAAAGCAGCCATGGCCTGACAGGATCTGTGTCAGATGGAAGGTTACTTCCCCATGGCGCCTATATATCCAGCATGCTAACTCTGGAATGAGTAGGTGTGTCCATCTAGCTTTTGTAGTGTTGGACCACTCCCGCTGTCACCTAGCCATTGAAGATGATCGTATGGTGTTGCGTATACCCCTCGTGTCGCGTTGGTCGAAGCACTCTACATCCTCTTTGACGATGATGATGATGGGCATCATGCCAGTCAAGACGCAAACCGCCTCGTACGACACTGTTCGGTATGCGCACGTGACCCTTGGGCACATTAGCCTGTACGTACTCTCGAGGTTGCCACGATGGCATGAGGTACCCAGAACCTTGGACCACCCTGGTCCTGCATACCTGAGTATGGACGTGGTCACGCTAGTAAGGACTTTGCGCCCGCGGCTACGGACCGCCGAGCTATTTGCCATCATGCGAGATAGCGCCGCCACAGCCATGGAAGCTTTCTTGCAGGTATAATCGACGAGTCTCCCGAACGTGAGCTTGTCGTCGATCATAATCCCCGGAAGCTTCAGGGAGCGTTTTAAGGCGATAGTGCATGCACCAGCACTGATCGATACCTCCTGCTCCGAATTTCTGTTATTTACAACAATAACCTCAGTCTTATGGTGCGCTAGCTTTAGTTTCCTGGAGTGCATCCAGTCTTCCACTTCGCGTATGGATAGCGTAGCCTTTAACTCCACCTCTCTAATTGACTCGCCATAGACCTCAATAGTTATATCGTCGGCGAAGCCCACAATTACCACCCCTGGAGGGAGTGTTAGTTTCAACACGTCGTCGTACATGGCATTCCACAGTACCGGACCCAAGATGGAATTTTGCGGTACACCTGCGGTAACTGGGACGCTTTTCTGACCCTCATTTGTGTTGTACACTAGCACTCGGTTATGAAAATAGTTACCCAAAATCTTGTACAACGGCGTCGGCACTCTGAGGCTCTGTAGCGCTAAGGCTACGGAGTCCCAGCTGGCACTGTTAAACGCGTTCTTCACGTCGAATGTGACGATCGCGCAATAACGAATGCCCCTCCTTTTACATTGGATTGCAACCTCAGCCGTTCTAGTGACGGAGAAGATTGTCCACCGTGGACCTACCTTTTCGAAAACCAAACTGGTTGCTTGATAGACCGTTCTCACCTTCTGTATATTTCACCAGTCTATTGAGGATTACTCTCTCAAGCACTTTGCCCGCCGTGTCCAGCAGGCAGATTGGTCTGTATGCCGATGGGTCACCTGGTGGTTTCCCGACCTTCGGCAACAGCACCAGCCTCTGGCGCTTCCACACGTCCGGGAAGAGGCAGTCGTCAAGGCATTTCTGCATGACCGCCTTGAACAACCTGGGGGCTTCTTTGATGGCCAAGTTCGGAATTCCGTCTGGTCCCGGAGCCTTGCCTACCTTCAGGGAGTTTGCGATCTCGATCGATTCATCTTCTGTCACCCTTACCGCATCGTCTGCCTCTGCACGGCTGCCGTCACTCACGGTTGGTGGTGACTCGTCAGCCGGAGGCCAGGGACTTGTTTCAAGGCTTGGGAAGAGGCCCTGAATGATCGTTTCTAGCATCGCTGGTGATTGTTCAGCCAGGGCAGCGCACCTCTAGTCTTGGTCATAACGATCCTGTAGGCGTCACCCCACGGGTTCGAATTGGCACTGGCACATAGTCGTTCGAAACAGGCTCGTTTACTGGCTCTGATTGCGCTCTTAAGGGTTGCCTTAGCGGATCTTAATGCGGCACCGCATTCCGCTCGTTGCTCGTCGGAACGTGCGCGTTGCATCCTCCGTCTTGCACGGAGGCATGCACTACGTAGGCCTGCTATCGGTTCGCTCCACCAGTATGATGGTGGTCTACCCTCCCTAGGCGGACGAGACCTAGGCATCGTGGCGTCGCACGCCCATGACAACATCGAAATTAGATGGTCCGCACCCGGGTGTTTTTTTTTTTTTTTTTTTTTTAAAGGTGGCGGGGAAATCTGCAAACAGACACCTGAGAAGAGAACTCAGGGTGTGGGGATGAGACTAGGGGAGAGATGCTGGGGTAGTTACACTCCCCCAGACACCTACTTATCCCTGTCCCGACCCACTAAAACCCCTCCAGTCTCCAGCCCTGGTCTTCCCGGAACGACGGTTAAGTATTACGTCGGGAAGTGGCTTTTGTGCGTGATGCACCCTCTTTACTCTTATAACCTCCTAGCTAACTACCTGGAGACTGGTAATTAGCTACCACTGGCGTGTTGGTGGTTGACCCGCCACACACGTTGCAGCTCCAGAACAATCTGAGAGGCGGCCGCACAGACCGCGTTCCAGATGTCCGGGTCGTCGCACATCCTCCGGACTAGATTGTCCGGAGTAGTGCCAGGCCCGATCACAGCCATCATGTTGCTCCTCGCTCTTACGAAACGGGGGCATACGAAGAAGACGTGCTCAGCAGTCTCCTCCTCCTCCACGCACTCGGGACACATGGGGGACACCGCGTGTCCGAACCTGTGCAGATATTGCCTGAAACAACCATGGCCTGACAGGATTTGTGTCAGGTGGAAGTTCACTTCGCCATGTTGTCTCCCGACCCAGCCGGATATCTCCGGTATGAGTCGGTGCGTCCATCTGCCCTTTGTGGAATTAGACCATTCCCTCTGCCAACGGAGCATCGAGAATGACCTTCTGGTACCTCGTATGCCCCTTGTGTCACGTTGGTCGAAACACTCTCTGTCCTCCTTGATGGCGATGCTGATAGGCATCATGCCGGACAAGACACATATTGCACCGTATGACACCGTACGATACGCACTCGCAACTCTCAGGCACATGAGCCTGTAGGTACTTTCCAGTTTGCCACGGTAACTGTTAGTACCTAGCGCTCTGGACCACACTGGCCCACCATACCTAAGTATGGACGAAACCACGCTGGCAAGAAGTCTTCGCTTGCTGCCATAAACCGCTGAGCTATTGGACATCATACGAGATAGTGCTGCAATAGCCGATGAGGCCCTCTTACAGGCATAGTCGACGTGACTCCCGAACGTGAGCTTGTCGTCCACCATAACCCCCAAGAGCTTCAGGGATCGCTTCGAGGTGATGGTGCAGTCTCCGACTCTGACCACCGCCTGTTGCTCCGATTTACGGTTGTTCACAACCATGACCTCCGTCTTATGATGCGCGAGCTCCAGTTTCCTGGAGCGCATCCAGTCCTCGACCTTGCGTATACAGTGCGCGGCCGTCAACTCGACCTCCTCGATAGACTCGCCGTAAACCTCCAGCGTTATGTCGTCTGCAAAGCCGACGATCACAACCCCTACAGGGAACTTGAGTTTTAACACTCCGTCATACATGACATTCCACAACACCGGGCCCAGGATAGAACCTTGCGGAACTCCTGCGGTAATTGGGACGCACTTCTGACCCTCCTCTGTGTCGTAAACAAGTACTCGATTCTGGAAATAATTTTCCAGAATCTTGTACAGCGACACCGGTACATGGATGCTCCTGAGCGCGAGCGCTATGGAGTCCCAACTGGCACTATTGAACGCATTCTTCACGTCGAGCGTGACGATTGCGCAGTAGCGTATTCCCCTTCTCTTGCGCTGGATTGCTACCTCCGCCGTCTTGATGACGGAAGAGATTGCGTCCAGCGTGGACCTGCCCTTCCGGAAGCCGAACTGGTTACTTGCCAGACCGTGTACACCCTCCGTGTACCTCACCAGTCTGTTGAGGATGATCCTCTCAAGCACCTTGCCCGCGGTGTCCAGCAGGCAGATAGGCCTATATGCCGATGGGTCCCCTGGCGGTTTCCCAGCCTTCGGCAGTAAGACCAGTCTCTGCCGCTTCCACCTGTCCGGAAAGAGACAGTCATCCAGGCACCTCTGCATGACTGCCCTGAACAGCCCGGGGGCCGTTTTTATCGCCAGCCTGATCGCCAGGTTAGGGATACCATCCGGTCCCGGTGCCTTGCTCACCTTTAGGGATTTGGCGATCACGATGAGTTCCTCATTCGTAACCCTTGCCTCCTCCCCTGCCTCGACACGGCTGTCGTCGCTCACGGATTGGATGCTCGGCAGGTTGGCCGACCATCTCTGGTCTATGTCTGAGATACTGGAACGTTGGACGTGAGACTCGACCGCCGGAGGCCAAGGACTTGGCTCGTGGCGTGGAAAGAGTCCCTCGATGATACGCTCCAGCATCGCTGGTGATCGCTCTGCAGGCGCCAGCGCGCCTTTAGTCTTGGCCATTACGATCCTGTAGGCGTCACCCCACGGATTTGTATTGGCACTCGCACATAGCCTATCGAAGCAGGCCCTCTTGCTGGCCTTTATCGCACTCTTTAGCATCGATCTTGCCGAACTGAATGCTGCGCGGCGCTCTGTCCTCTCTTCTTCGTTTCGCGCACGCTGCATCCTCCGTCTTACACGGAGGCACGCACTGCGAAGGTCGGCTATCGCGTCCGTCCACCAGTAAACCGGTGGCTTTCCATTCCTAGGTTGGCGAGTCCTAGGCATGGTGGCGTCGCACGCCCGCGATAGCATAGCAACTAGTTGGTCAGCAGTCGGGCGAAGCCAACTGCCCCCCTCGCGCTCCCTTCTCATTGCCTCTTCGAATACCTCGGCATCAAAGTGCGATGTCTTCCACCCGCGAACGGTCGGAGTGTTGGCTCTACCCGTCGCTTGCCCCCTCTCGTTGTTGTCTACACTAAAACAGACCGCCTGGTGGTCGCTATTAGTGTAGCCATCGTCTACCCTCCAGTTCTTGATCAGTCCTGGGCTGGAGAACGTCACGTCGATGATCGACTCCGCACCATTTCTGCTAAATGTACTTTTGTTCCCAACGTTGGCCAGATCTAGGTTGAGCTTTGCAAAAGCCTCCAACAGGATCTGGCCCCTCTGGTTCGTGAAGCAACTTCCCCACTCAACAGCCCAAGCGTTGAAGTCGCCCGCCACCACCAACGGCGTTAGGCCCGTTAGCTCCATGGAGGTCGACCATCTGGATGAACCTTTCGGTAGACCAACGTGGCGGAGCATAGCAACTGCAGTAGAACACTCCGTTCACCTTAGCAACTACGTACCCTTCTTCTGAGGTTGAGACAACCTCCTGAACCGGGAACTTGCTCGTCGTACATATGGCCGCCAATCTGGACTTATCCGCAACCCAGTTACCGTTTCCGGGAGGGATGCGGTAGGGGTCCGATATGACGGCGATGTCCGACAACGACTCAGTGGCTGCTTGGTGTAGCAGCTGCTGAGCCGCGAAGCAATGGTTCAGGTTCAGTTGCGTCACCCTTACGCCCGTGGTTTCGCAGCCGGCTTACCGGCTGGGCACCTGGGGCCTCCCATAAAGTGTTTGGCGTCCCGTTTCCCGGAACATACCATGCACTTGGGAGACTCCCCACAGTCCTTTGCTTTATGGCCTGCACCTCCACATCGCCTGCACAACTGGCTCCTATCGGGCCCCTTGCAGGTCCAGGACTTATGTCCGCCCTCGAAGCACCGGAAGCAAATGTCTGGTTGCTGTAGTATGCCCAGAGGACATACCGACCAGCCGACCTTCAACTTGCCCTCTTTCAGGGCCAGGTTAGCGTCCGCCGACGGTAGTCGGAAGGTAGCTACCTGGGTCCCCGCCGGACCTTTGCGGAGGCGGATTGACTCCTTAGCCACCTCCACCCCGCACTTCGCTTTAAGGGCTTGTGCAATGTCGCACCCCTCAGTGATTTCGTCCAGGTTTTTAAGCTGGAGAGTCACTTCTGAGGTGAGTGCCCGCACTTGCACCTCCTTCCCTAGGACCTTTTCGGCTACCGTTTTGTAGGTAGCCCCCTTGTTCTTGGCGTCCTTCCGGAGCTCAAGTATCATCTCGCCAGTGCGAGATCGGCGGATACTCCGCACATCCGCCCCCAGATCCTTGAGCTGGGTTTCCCCCATCATCTTCTTCAAGACTTCTGAGTACTTCGACCCATCCGTCTTGAGTATGAGGGCATCACCCCTACTCCGCGCCTTTTTGACCTTTTTTGGTCCTCTGGCTGCTCCGCCATCATGACGCGTCGCACCTTCCCGACGCTTCCTACCCTCTACGGTAGTCCAAGGATTGCCCGTAGCCTCCACCTGTGCCTTTTCCGCGGTGGACCTTGAACCGGTTGGCGTGTGTTCCCGTGGGAGTAGCACGACCAATCGTTTCTTGGTGTTCCCGGGGGCCGTTTCCCCCGGGGACTGCCTCGTTCGCTTAGCGACCTGCCCCGTGGAGCAGACCGACGCGAACGAGGGGGCGTCTGTCTGCACCTCTTTAGATGCAGTCGCCCTCCCGGTCCTGGCCGCTTTCTCGGCCGCCTTCACCCGAGCTACGAGTTCTTCGTGCTCCTTTCTGGCTTCATCAATGGTGCTCCGAAGCAGGAGGAGGCTCTGCTTCAGGTCGCCAGCGATGTTTCGCCTGGTCGCCGAGAACTCGATTATGGCATCGAGTTGTTCAGACAGCGCCGCCACTCTTGGCCGCGTGTCCATGCACCTTTCGACGGCCTTGACTAGCAAGGGACCGTCCACCGAGATGTCTGGTGTGGACACCGACGGATTCGCCGTTTTTCCACCTCCAGACTTCGCCGCATCCGTCTCCGCCTTCTTCTGCGGAGACCGCTGGATGCCACCTCGTGCGAAGGGATTTGGTAACCCCTCCGCACCCGTCTCTTTTTGGTTCTTCGAGCTCATTTTTTTTAATTGGGTCCCCCTTCCAGCCGCTATCCTCGTCCATAGATGAGAAGTCGCTTGTATGGTCCCATGGTAATCTATGCCGAAGCAGTGAGGCCATGGGTAAGGGGGGTCGCCATAGTACCTTATGAGCACTATGACGCCCCCGCCCGCGTAAGTCAGGAAAGGGGCATCTCGTCCTAGGACTAGTTCCCCCCCCATCTGATCCTTCTCTGCCTGATTCCCACCAGGCAATGGACGCGGAACGTACTGGAAGGCCTGCCAGGTTTTACGGGACGGAGACCCCTGCACCGGGTACCATCTCGCCGTTTCAAGCCGCTGTCACGCGACTTTACTAAGGGAGCTCGATGCAGGTGCCAGCCCTTGGTCGTGGTTCCTTAGCGTATCCGACTCGAATCCGTTTCGTTCGCTGCCAGTTGCCATAATTGGGACCTTACTGGTGTCGGCCCCAATGGACGGGGGAGTGCATTTGGTTGATGGGAGCGGCACTACTCGCTCCGTCAGAGATGCTTCCGGGTAATTGTGGCATTTACGAGGAGTCGACGGCCCAGTGTCCGACCCTCACCACCCCTAAGCAATCTCCCGCTGCTGGTCCAGGGCTGTTAGGTACTGTCAGCGGTCGCCCTCATATAACGTGACCTCGGCGGTCGCCACGCGCCGACCCGTGGTGGCATGCAGCTCTGCTGTGCTGTGGTTCACCCCCTTCGTGCTTCCATCTAATGGCCTGCCCATAAACATCTGCATCGAAATGCAATGTTTTCCAGCCCTAGAAGGATGGAATATTGGCCCTACTCGCTGCTTGCTTCCGCACACCTACCTCATAGCGGACCGATTGGTGATCGCTATTCGTGTAGCTGTCGTCTACCCTCCAGTTCGTGATCAGTCCCGGACTGCAGAACATCGATAATCGATTCTGCACCATTCCTGCTGTAGGTGCATTTCGTGCCAACGTTATCCAAGTCTAAGTTAAGCTTTGCCAAAGCTTCCAACAAGATCTGGTCCTCTGGTTTGTACAGCGACTTCCCCACTCGGCGGCCCAAGCGTTGAAGTCACCCGCAACCACCAACGGCCATAGGCCCGTCAGTTCCACGGTTGCTTGATCGACCATCTGTGCGAACGTTTCGGTAGACCAATTTGGCGGAGCATAGCAACTGCAGTAGAATACTCCATCCACTTTGGCTATAACGTACCCCTCTCTGGAGGTCGACACAATCTCCTGAACCGGGAACATCCTGTCGTGCAAATGGCCGTCTTCCCAGACTTGTCAGATACCTAGTTACCGTTTCCGGTTGGGATGCGGTATGGGTCCGAGATGATGGCCACGTCCGACAACGACTCAGCAGCTGCTTGGTGTAGCAACTGCTGCGCCGCATAGCAGTGGTTCAGGTTTAACTGTATCACCCTTAGGCCTGCGGCTTAGTAGCCGGCCGTGCAGCCGGACACTTGGATCCTCCCATGGCGTGTTTGGCGTCCCGTTTACCGGTGCATACCAGACACTGGTCCCGTGCCTTGTGGCCTGCGCCACCGCGGCGGCGGCATAAATTGGACCTGACGGGCCCTTTGCACGACCAGGATTTATGCCCCCGCCCAAGCAGCACTTGCAACATGTTTTCAAATGAGACTGCTCAATATTTGTTGTTTTTAAACGTTTTTAACGGTGCAAGAAACTTTTCCGGTTACTCTAAGCAATTTAAGAGAATTGAGCAACATTTTGTTATTTACGTGTATCATTCTCGTAACTGAACACTAGAAATTGCTCAACAGTTTTCTGCAATCTATTTCCTACTGCATATTTCATGATGCTTTTAAATAACGATAATGTCACATGACGTTGCATACTGTTGTTTCAAAAATGTTTTCTTCTAAGGAAAGCAAACTAGTAATGAAAATGAATAGCAACATCTTGTTAAACCATATATTTGCTAAAATTACCACAACAGTAAAAAGCCATCTTTAATATAAATAAATGATAAGTGATTATTGTTGGAAATATGGTTTTGTTATTCCATATTTCGCATGATTAACACTGCATATCCACTGAGCAAGGTATTCTGAACTATCGTTTCCCAAAACATTGTTTATAATTTGGCGAGTTTGAAACATGAAATTTCTTTTACAACACTTTATAAAAGGCGCGTGAATAATTACGAAGTAAAAACATTTTTTGCACGGTAAATTTCGAATCGCAGGTAGAATTACATTCCTATCAGAAGCGTAAGTAGAGAAAAATTTCGATATATTTGTAGTTATATGAAACTTCGCGACACCATCACCGAAGCGTAATAAGAGTAAAGGTAAACAAACTAAATTTTATTTCCCCTCTCTTTTCTTTCTATACTGCAGCGGTTATCGATGCAGATGATGATTTAACATAGCACTGTTAGTTGCATATAGGCTCCACCTCTTGCGCTTTTTCGGTTATTTACAAGTTGAATAAAAAAAACGGATGCGAATTATTACAATCTTTGAATGCTGCATTGATAGTTGCATTTGCTTCATTGCAACAATGTGTGCTGCTTGGGCGCTCAAAGCACCTGAAGCAAACGTCAGGCTGTTGGAAGGTGCCCAGAGGGCAGACCGACCAACCCACCTTCAACGTGGCCTTCTTCAGGGCCTTGTTACCCTCCGCTAGTGGAAGCTTTATGGTAGCAACTTGGGTGCCGGCCGGGCCCCTGCGGAGACGAACTGCCTCCGCGGTCACTACCACTCCACACTCTCGCTCGAAGGCTTGTGCTATGTCGCTCCCTTCGGTGATCTTGTCCAGGTTTTTAAGCTGGAGAGTCACTCCAGGAGTGAGGGCTCGGATTTGAACCTCCTCGCCTAGCACTTCCTGGGCCGCCTTTTTATAGGCGCAGCCCTTACCCTTTGCCTCTTTGCGGAGTTCGAGGATCATCTCGCCGGTGCGTGACCGACGAATTGACCTGATATCCGCGCCGAGGTCTTTGAGCTTAGTCTCGCCTCTCATGGCCTTCAAGACTCCAGCGTATTTAGACGCATCCGTCTTGAAAATGAGCGCGTCGCCCTTGCTCCACCTGTTCGCCCCTTGCGGCTTCTTATTGCGGTCGCCGCCCTTCGCGCGTCGTTCCCGCTTCTGCCGCTTTTTGTCCACCACGGTGGTTAAACCCAAGGCTTCGCCGTTTGTCGGTTCTCTACTTGGCTGGACTAACGGGCCAGCCTCCTGGCTGTCTCCGAACAACCGCCTTCGTTGCTTCCGGGGGCCGATTCCCCCGGAGAGCCTCTGGTACGTTTGCCGGTCGGTTTAGTTGAACAGACCTCGGCAGACGATGCTACAGCTGTTTGTGTGTATTTAAACACAGTTGCAGCATTCCCTTTTTTAGGCTGGTTAAGCCTTGCATCCAGCGCGAGTGCCCTGCTTTCGGCATCGTTAGCTCGCTTAAGGGCTTCCGGAAACTCGGATTTCGCGCTGCAAATATTCATACGTAGCAACAGAAGACATTGCTTCAAGTCTTTTGAAATGTTGCTACGTTCGTCCGTGAACTTGAGTATTTAGCCCCGGAGATCTGCTCCCGTTCTTTGGCGGTCTTAGGTGTTTCCACCTTACCGCTAGTCTTTGTCGTTCCGGTTGGTGCTGCCTTGGGCGTGCCCGCCTTTGCCCAAACTCTGAACTCCCCTGTCGGTGTCGCAGAAGGTGTACCAACCTGTGCGCCGCCTTTACTGGCATCAGCCAGTCTCGGTGGAGACCGTGCGATGCCTTGCCTGGCAAACGGGTTTAGTAACCCGTCCGCCCCTCCCGCTACCTTCGCTTCCTCTTCGTTTTTAGCGTAGCTCTCCAACACACTCACAACAAACTGTCAAGAAATAGTAGACTACTGGAAAAGACACAAAACCTATTGCTCTGATTAATTAAATACCGCTCGAAGTTATATAGTGCTAGAAAAAGCAGTGCTAGAAAAAAGTGATAACTGTTATACAGTATAGTGCACACAAAAATAGAGACATATGCAGTGAGTACAGTTTGTTAAGAAACAGTCGAATTTAAATTTAAGAAAATCTATTTTTAAACATAGCCAAATTAAGACGCCATTTGCAATACACACCAGACAACCTATGTTGGACACCAACACACTGAACAATAAAACGATAATCTTTTCTGTAAGTACAAACACATACAAAAAACTCAAAACAGTAACAGAAAAAGGAAAACTACACGTAATGTATATTTTTAGACTCCTTGAAAAAGGTGAAATAAAGTCACCGAAACTGTCGGATTAAGAAACAAAAAATCGTTTTTGCTTCTATACACGGACTGATGAAGCCGATAAATCTACAAAATTAACCGCTACAGTCGGCAAACAAACAAGTTACACATTTTAGTTAATAGGGTCCCCCTTCCAGTCGCTACCCTTGGTCATGGTGGAGTGGTCGCCTATATGGTCCCATGGTGGCCTATGCCGGAGCAGTAAGGTCATGGCTAGTGAAGGTCGTCATAGCCCCACATGAGCAACTATGACACCTCCCAACCGGCGTAAGTCAGGAAAGGGCATCTGATCCAGGCTTCTTCCGTTCTCTTGATTTTCGCCCAAATTTCCTTTTCTATTTGCTAAACCCCTTGGAGAACTAGACTTTCTCTCACACAGAGTGAGTAATTATCCACATTTAGGCGTAGAGTAGAGGGAGTTCGTTAGCTTCTCCTTTACTAAAAGAGAAGTTGGCCAAATATCAAAACATTTAGGTTCACATTGAAGCCACATCCCAACCGTTTTCGAATTTAATATTATAAGAAGATTCACAACTCACCATGGGTGCGTATTCTGCAGAAAGTTCGATTTTATACTGTTTTTGCCGCCCCCCAGAGCGATGAGAACGGTTGGTCGCCGAGCAATTTATTTCATTTTTCTTGCGTGGATGAGCAATTTCCAAGAGTTCCACTGGGTTTTTGCTCAGTCAAATTAGGAGCGTTTTTTCGTCAGAGAAACTATTACTCTGCGCTCTCTCTACAGCAGATGGTGTGATGCACATTGAATGTAAGCTCGCAGTTGTTAAGAGGGAAGAAAACTCTTTCTATTAAGGATGAAGATGAGCAAAACAAAGCCTGATCTGATCCCGTTCCCGTTTCAAGCCGTTGTCACAAGACTTTACTAGGGGAGCTCGGAACAGGTGCCAGCCCAACGTCGTGGTATAAAACCGTATTCCATCTCAAAAACCTAAAACACAGCGACCAGTACACCATAATTGGAACCTTACTGGTATCAGCCTCAATAAGCGAGTTAGTGCATTTGGGTGATGGGAGCGGCACTACGTGCTCCGTCGAAGCTTCTAACGGGTGGCCGTGGCTTTTACGGGGAATCGACTGCCCAATGCCCGAAACCCCACCACTCCCTAGGCAAGCTCCCGCTGCCGGTCCGGGACTAATCGATGCTATCACACACCTATCGGTGGTCGCACAGCGCGTGCATGGCCTCGACGGTCGCCAGGCGTCGACCCGTGGGAGCCTGCAGAGCTCGGCCAAAAAACTAACCCCTATGAAACAACCTTATCTGTCTAGCTCAGTCGGGTTACCTGCTTTCATTGATCCGTCGATGTAATCAGGGCCGGCATCACGTTATTTTCCCGAGTGGGTAGTAAGCAATAGAGGGGGATAATGCCGTATGAGTAAGTACCCACAGAGACGTTTTCCGAATGGGTACTACTACCCACACTACCCACATGAACCGCCGGCCCTGGATGTAATCTTGTTCCTGCCATCTCAGTCGTCCCGGCCCTGAGTCTAGTTCCCATGTCCTGATGATTCTTTACCTCTAGTACTGGGCATTCTCCAAGTAGAACCGCCACAACATCGTCCAAAGTCCTGCTCCAATCGTCCTAAGTGAAGCTCCAAAGAATGGTAAAGAGGAAGACCGAGGAAAAAGCGGTTACATCGCTGTGTGCGCTTGGTCGGGAGGTCGGTGCAACCGGTCAAACAGTGAAAAAGTACCTGGCGAACATGAACATACATGTCAGGAAGTGAATTTCCCGTCCACTGATCTCGGAGCTGCAGGCAATGACGAAACGGCAGCACCTGAATAAGATGTTCAAGTCAATTCTTCCGGCAAACTGTGACGTGGCGGTGGTGATGGTCGACGGGACCTGTCTCACTCAGTATGGCAACGACTGGCAGGGCACTTCGTATTTCACTTTCCCCACGAAGGAAGTGAGCACTGTGGTAAAGTCCATTTCACACACCTAGTTCCCCAAGAAGGTGCTGCTGTGGCCGACAATAAGAGAGAAGGGGATGTCGAAGCCCCTCTTCTCTCGTTCCGAACTGGCCGTGAACGGGAAAATTTATAATACAAAGTGTCATTACTCGAAACGATCGTTGGAGATAATAGAACGGCTGAATATCGTTGGCCAAGTTGGCGAACCCGCCCAACGCGCCCAAGTTGCATCCCATCGAAGGTTTTTGGGCAAACCTGGAGCGTAAGATCTACTTTAATAATTTCATCGCGAAAACTCAGAAGGAATTGATAAATAAAACGAAGAAAGAACTCAGAAACGTATAGACTCGGCCATGGCGAGTGTTCCGGTTATATACCGGAGGGCCGCCGGGCGCAAGGCTGATAATTTTTTTGGCAAATGATTGTGCACGATAAGACACGTGGTTAAAGCCAACAGCAGCAAATTAACACAAAAACGGAACGGTGATATAAAATAAAACAATGGTGCACTTCACGGTGAAATATATTCCACTTTCACGTTCGCTTCGCTTTTCGAGACCTAAACCCGATTTCACTTCATTACTTGATTGTCAATCTCACTTCACGAAGGTAATTTTTGTCACCTCACTTGATTGATGCTATTTACACCGATTTATCTGCGGCGTTTAGCCAAACTTGGTATGATAGATAATTTGCTTGTCTGGCTCGAACCGCACCTAACTGACAGCAATATGTCCGTCATAATCGGTGAGCACGTTTTCGCATTCTTTCCTATTTGTTCCGGCGTTCCTCAAGGAAGTCACCTTGGACCATTTCTATTTCTGCCGTACATGAACATTGTCAACTTCATTCTAACGTGTTTAAAATTTTCCTATGCCGATAAATTGAAGCTGTATTGTACGATAAAACATCTAGATCTGCAACTGTTGCGTAACCCGCAAGAATTACTGTATCAGCCTCAAATGTGTTACTTCATGATCAACATCGCATCAGAAATTTCGCGAACATTCGATCACGAGAACATTCGAGCGTCACCACGAAAACAAAACACTGTAGTAAACAAATGAGAGAAAAAGGGAGAAGCGAAAACAATGGAAACGATTTGATGTAAACAATAAATGTGCTATAAAAGGGACCCGATCGACGCCAATGAGTTCAGTATTTTTCTAAAGTGTTAACAAGCGACAAGAGCAACGAAAGCATAAGTAAAGTGTTATTAGAAGCTAGTGAAAGTTGAGTAGTTTTGATTAAAGTGCAATAAAGTTAACAGTGTTAAAATTAGTTCCTGTTTAACTTTCCGAATCCGAAATAAGTACGACCAACTGAGTTCCTCCACCGTACAACCGCTACGATTCCCGACACCCAAAGGTCTTCCGATACAGTCCACCGAAATTGAATTCCGATCCGAACAGCAACGTTGGGTTTCTTTCAACTTCATCGGGGAGTTTCAGCTCCCGATCAACAAACAAAACAAAAGTAAGCAGTGATTATTTGTTTTAAATTTTATTTTTCACAACTAACTTTGAGTTTTTATTTTTAGTAATTGTTCACTTCCGGTTGCTTGCCGTGTCGGATTTAGCCGAAAGAAAAAAGAACGAACAAACACTCATCATCAATTATCATCATCATCATCATGATCGTCGTCCTCGTCGTCGTCGTTAATAATAATAATATTGTATAATAAAGTAACTGAATAATAAATGCAACGATTCGGGGGAGAGTAAAGGAGAGGGGAGGTTGAAGCAGATTATCGTTATCAATTTCAACTAGCGTTTCCGCAGCTTCGACTTCTTCTTCTTCTTCTTTTCCTTTTTTTTCTAAATGTTAATTAGTTTGAGTAATTAATCCCCTCTTTAATTATACTTCTTTTTTGTTCCTTTACTAAACTGAGTTTCAACGGTACAAATAAACAAGCAGCAAACATAAAAAAGGATGAAAGAGTTAAAGCCATGAGATTCGTGTCGTGTTTTTTCCTTTAGTTTTCTAAATTATTGTTAAAGATATAATTTATACAGATTAAAGATTAAAAGGATGGAAGATCGATTGTTTTCACGTATTCAGATAGTTGTAGAACTTTTTGCTATCGCTTCAAACTTACAGTAGAGATAGGAAAGGGAAAACATTTAACTAGTTTTTCATATTTGTTCGAAAATGGAAATCAAATCAACAAATGCTTAAATTACTAAAATTTACGTCTACACAGGAATTTCTAGTATTAAGAGATGGAGAAAAAACAGAC
The DNA here is from genome assembly GCF_029784165.1 of Wyeomyia smithii. NCBI lineage: Eukaryota > Metazoa > Arthropoda > Insecta > Diptera > Culicidae > Wyeomyia > Wyeomyia smithii. The sequence goes on from NC_073694.1 coordinate 53,363,724, forward strand.
TGTGGGGGGATTTAAAGTCTAAAGATTTATGCTAAGCCGAAGATAGATAGCTGGAGGAAGGACAAGATTATTTTACAATTGGGAATACACATCGGTTTGTTTGTTGCTTTATCTGGACTGAGGCATTAGCGACAGAGTGCCATCTTTTTGGCACACCGCAGGAATGCACGGAAAGGAATGCATAATTTAGCAAAAAACAATCATCTTACGAACTAGATAAAAAGGTACTCATATTGTTTACGCCTTACAGTTAAGTGTGTGTGTCTGTTGTGTGTAAAAATAACCATATAATAGCAGCGGTTTGTAGTAGGCTGTGCACTACAACACAGATGGTTTCATTTTTTTCCTTTTTTCCGCTAGCAAATTTTTGATTCTATTGCTCTTCTTTTTCTTGTGGCGCCTGTTTTTGGACACCTGACTTTAGTCTGTTTTTTTTTTGTTGTTTAATCTATTTCGAATCACTCACTAAATTCTAACGAAAAGCAATTATTGTGTGTGGGTTGATAGCGTTTACGATTATTGTTCTGCCGTTTCTCTAACTATTCAAGATCATTCTTTTCATCTCTGCGCGCGCAGTTCAATTCCCTAGGCTGCTGCTTCTTCTTCTTCCTACCGCTCGACTACTCTAAGGCTAATTATTCCGACACCGAAAATAGTGATTGCACAAAAAACCCCGATATACTTTGATTTGTTTTGCGATTATGAGTGTGTGTGTTTTGTTTGTTTGTATGTTGCTGATTGCTGTGAGTAAATTGGTCATCCCTTGCTTATCCTCAAATGCCGTTCCGTTCTGCTCCTTATTTCGCTTTACCCCCGGCCAGAGCGCTTTCCCGACCCCGAAGAGGAACGCAGCAAAATGATGATTTCCAATACAATCAATCAAAACAAATTGCTTGCACGTCCCTCTCCTGTTTTTTTTTTCTTTGTTTTCTGCTAACTTGGGTTGGAGCAGCAGTTAATTATTTTTGCAAATGCATATGCAAACCCAGAAAGGTTGCACTTTTTCTGTGACTCAAAAGGACGTAAAAAGCGGTGTTCCAAAAACACCCGTCGAGTCGTTTTTTGTTCGATTTACTCTTTGTTTATTATGTATGTGTGTTTGTTAACCTCTACTCAGACTTTTGTTTTGTGTTTTTTTTTTCATAGTTTGTGGTGCTTTTTTAAATTAATAATGCTGTTTTAAGGTGCATTATTATGCGTGTCTGCTTCGTGATACTTTTTCGCCAGTTTGTTACCAGTTTTTTGTTTGGATTGAAAAAAAAATTTAAAAATTACGATCTTAAAAGTTAAACAAATTGTTTTTATTCCAGAAATCTTCGTTCAAACCAATGAAACATTTTTTTTTTCGAAGCTATAAAATCATGCGCATATTTCAAGAATGTTTTCCCTTGAAATAGCAATAAAAGTAAATCTGAATTCGTTCGTCGTCGAAAAGAAGCAGATCAACGCAGCACACAAAATCGGCGATGCAGATCCGGCCGGCATCACACGTGTTTTTTAATCCTTTTTTTCTCTCTTTCTGAAGGCTGACGTTTCTTCTCTTTTCGTGGTTATCTTTCAGTGATACGCTCCTCTGCTGGGCGTATTTTTCTTCGGTCGAAAAAATAAACAAAAAAAAATCCTAAAACAAACTACTCTAAAAAGCCTTAACTGTTTCCGCTAATAACTGATATTTGCTCCTGCCAGCCTAAAATACGCGATTTGCCTCCGCAGTCTCTCTTGGTCCTACGTTCAGATTAATCTATACTCTTCTGCCTTTGCTCGCTAATCTTACCTGCTAAGCGATTAGTAATAATATAAAATAATATTGCAGCAAATAAATAATTGTTAGTGTTATCTTTTTTTATGCGTTTCTTCTACTGTTCGCCTCTTCCTCCTGCTCGGCGGTCGATCGTCTGCTACTAACGGTTCAATCCTAACAACTAAAACTCCTCAAAACGCTTTTTCTCTTAATACTAATCTTCAAAATAGCGGCAGAGGACAGGAATCGCGTACTGGCTTCCCTTCCTTCCATGATCGTCGTCATCACTCACCTCACCCCTACACCTCGGAAGTGACCGTCTTTTTGTTCTCTCTCGCGCGTTCACACACACACCTCCTGCTGTTGTTTGTTCAGTTCTGCACCGGCATCGGGAACGAACCGAGCAGATTATTCGCGAACTGCGAATTGGTAAACTTGAAGTGGCGCTTGTCGTAGAATTTGAGCAGCGCCGGCGAATACGGATGCTTATCCTTCAGATGGAGGTAATGCACTTCCGGTTCGTTGGTGGTGTGGCCACACTCCTCGCACACGTACATCTGTTGTAGGATTTAAAATTAGTTTCTCATCTCGAATTAATGACCAGAAAGCCCTTACCTTCGTGCGCCGTTCCTTGTAGGCGTACTGGTGCTGCACTCCGTGCACCTTCAGACAGTGCGACTCCAGCGAGCAGCGCTGCGTGAACGACTTCTCGCAGAGATTGCACTTGTACGGCCGGACGCCGGTATGCGTCCGGGTGTGCCGCTTCAGATCGAACGTGTCGTTGAATCCCTTGCCACAGAACGTACACAGGTAGCGCTTGACATCGGAGTGACACTTCATGTGCCGATTCAGCAACCGCTGCAGGGTGAACGTCTTCTGGCAGATGCGACAGCAAAACTTCTGGTTCTGTCCGCCGCCGCCACTGCACTCGCCCGGTTCGTCCAGCTTGACGACCTCGGTCTGCTGCTGCAACAGTTTGGTGTGGTGTTTGTCCTCGTCGCGCAACCGCCCAGGTACATTCTCGACGGCCAGCGGGTTCTTGATGCCGTGGCCTCCGTTGACGAACTCAAGCTGGACTTCCGCCGGGAGACCGAGCTGGAAAAAGGAAGGGAGAAACGTCGGTTAACGGATGCTTTTCGAGTAATTCTATGGCGAAATATTTATTTACAACAGACACAGAGAGATGAACTGATGAGAGAGCGGGCCAGCTTCTGGGTGAAAAAAAAAAGTTGTGAAACTCACTACAAATCCATAACTCATTAGAAACTGATGTCTTAATGTCAATGAAAAGGAAAGCGTGTGGTAAGACAATGACTTTTACCTTATTGCTTTTGACTCTCTTGCCTACTTTTTCTAATTTTCTTTTTACTTTTCGAACTTTTGCTTATTGAAATCATTTTCCCTTTTTTAACTTTTAGATTTTTTGATTTAGCTATCTTTTTTCTCTTTGTTTTTTGATTTTTTACTTTTTTGCCCTTTTCTTTTTTTGTTTATTATCCTTTTTGTCTTTTCAACTTTAATTTTTTTGCTCTAATTTTTACCTCATTTGCTTTTTAACTTTTTTGCTGTTTTGCCTTTTTGTTTTTTTTACCTGTTTCGTTTATTGGTTTGGTTTCTTCTTCTATTTTTCGTTTGTTTTTTGTGTTTTATCTTTCTTTTTCCCGTTTTTGTTTGTGAACTATTTTTACCACTCTGCCTCTTTCTCTTTTGCTTTCTGCCGTTTTGCTTTCTTGTATTATTGCTTCTTTGCTCTTTAGCCATCTAGCTACTTTACTTTTCTTTAATTCGCCTTCTTGTCCTGCTTGCTTTCTTACCCTTTTATTTTTAGGCTTTTAGGCTCTTAGACTTTTCAATTTTCAGCTCTTTATTTTAGCTATTATTATAGATTTTCACTTTAACACTTTATTTGTTTCAATTATTTTTTGTTTTTGTTTTGCTATCTTTTTTTCAGTTTACCTATTTGCCTTCTTGCCTTTTCGTTTTTTTTGGTCTTTTCACCCCTTTCGTGATCCTTTTCTTTTCCCAATTTTTACCATTTTGTCTTCACACCTATTTTTTGCCTTTCTTATTTCTTATTATTTTTAACTCTTTGACTTTTTGCCATTTCTGTTCTTAAATGGTTTGTTTTCGACTATTCTGTTGTTTTACCTTTATGCATTTTTGGTGTTTGTCTTTTTACCTTTATTGCCTTATTGCCAGTATTTTTTTTTTTGTTAAGGAATTAGAATTACGTTTTCCATTGATGTGAACTTTTGTCAGTCTTATTGCCATCTTAATTTTATTGCAATGAAGGCTGGCCTTTTCATCTTTAGGCCTTCTAGGCTCTTAGAATTTTCAATTTTCTGCTCTCTATTTAGCTATCTTATTGTAGATATTTGCTTTTTGGGTTTTAATTTCGGCTATTTGTTTTCTGTTATCTTTTTTTTTGGTTTAGCAAGAGCAAAAACTTTTGATTTTAGCTTCTTCAACCCATGCTTCTTTTCCTTTCCTAAGTTTTACTATTTTGTTTTTACACCTCTTCTTCTTCTTATCTGCCTCTTCTTACCTGCTTACCATTTTACCTCTTTGACTTTTTGCATTTAAGATTTTTTGCTTCTGATTATTTTGCTTCTTTGCCTGTTTATCTCTACTACCTTTATTGCTTTTGTTAATATGGCTGGCTGGCTTTTGTTAATAAGGCACGGGTCTTTTTTATCTTCAGGCCTTCTATGCTCTTAGACCTTCCAATTTTCAGCTATTTATTCTAGCTATATTATTAATATTTGCTTTTTGAGTTTTAATTTTTTCTCTTTTTTTTCGCTATCTTTTTTGCCTTTTCGCCCTATTGTGCATCTTTTCCTTTCTTTAATTCTACAATTTTTTTGTCCCTCTTTTGCCTTTCTTACTATTTTCAAATCTTTGACATCTTGTCTTTTACATTTTTGCTTTTGACTGTATTGTCATTTATTTTTGGCTTTTTAACATTTGCTTGTATTACCATTATTATCTTTATAGCTTTTCACTTTTTTTTTTTATATTTGCCTTTTGTATTCTGCTTTCTACTTTTCTCCTTTTGGGTGTTGCCTTTTGCTATCTATTTTCTTTTTTTTTTGTCTCTCAACTTTTTACCTCAACAATTTTTTCTTTTTTGCTTACTTTTTTTTGGCTTTTTACCTTTTTATGTTTTAATTTTTACCATATTTGCTTTTCCACAGTAACAGGCGAAAAAACAAAAAGGCAAAAAACCTTTTTGTTTTTTCGCTTGTTTCTTTCATTTTGTTTGGCTTGTTTTTTTCTAATTTCCTAATTTTCTTTTTACTTTTTTGTCTTGCATCTTTCTATCTTTTCTCCGTTTTTTAACCTTTTGATTTTTTTTTTTGCTTTCTAACGTTTGGCTATTTCCTGTTTTCTTTTGGCTCCTTAGCCTTTTTACAATCATGCTTTTTTTTAATTCGCCTTTTTACCTTCTTGTTTTGCTGGACTTTTTTTATCTTCAGACCTTTAGGGCTCTTAGATTTCTCGATTATCTGCTCTTTATTTTAGCTATATTATTAAAAATATTTGCTATTTGGGTTTCAATTTTTACTTTGTTTTTTTTTTTTGCTATCTTTTTCTTGTTTTACCTTTTTTGCTGTTTGGGTTTTTACATCTTTTTAACTTTTTACCCTTTTGTGTCCTGTTTTCCTTTCCTAATTTTTATCATATAGTTTTTCACACTTATTTTTTGCCTTATTTACCTCGTTCCCATTTTTACCTCTGACTTTAAACCATTTAGGTTTCTTGGTATTGGCTATTTTGCCATTTTACCTTCATACTTCTTTGTTTTTTTTTGTCTTTTAGCCTTTATAGCCTCTGCTGCTTTTGTTACCATTATTGCTTTTTTATTTATTTTAATTCTTCTCGCATTCTGTGTAGTTTTTCCCATTTACTTATGCCTTTTGTGTCTATTTGCTCTACTTCCTCTGTATTTCAACGTTATATTTTGTATATTCTTTTTATTATTTACACCTCTTTTTGCTATGTGTTTACATTTTTTATTTAATTTTTGTCACATACGTTTTGTTTTAATTATTTTTTTATGTAACGTAATTATGTTTGTCGATTTGCATTTTTTGAAAATTTATTCATTTTCCATAATAAATATTTATTAATTTGAATTCCTGTAAATAGATATGAAATAATAGGATTGAATAGAATTGATTTTGTTCTTTTTACGTTTTTTAAAATTTTTTTTTGTTTTTTTTTTTAATTTTGTTTTGTTTTATTTTTTGTTTTTTTTTTAATTTATTTTTTTATAATAATTTTTTTGTTTTTATTCTTTTTTCTATAATAAAAGTTGTAATTTTTTTTTTGAATATTGTTAATATTTTATCTTATTTTTGTGTCATGCTTTTTACTTTTCTCTTTTTGAATGCTGCCTCTCGTTGTTTTTTCCTTTTGCTATCTCTTTTCGTTTTTTTGCCTCATAAACTCGATATTTTGCCCTTTATTTGTTTCTTATTGCTTTTAACCTTTTTGTTTTTTTTTTACCTTTATTCTGTTTCCATTGCCATTATGCTATTATTAATTTTTTCTGCCTTGACTTCTACCATTAAGGCCAAAATGGTTGTTAGGTTTTTTGCTTTTTCACTGAAATTGTCACTCATACGCGTCTCATTTGAAGCATAATAATTATTTGATTTAGCTCAGCAAGTTTTTTTGACCAAAAGCTATTATTTATATTTTTTCAAGATATTATTTCAGCTTGCACTACACTTAAAATTGATTTGATCTTATTTATTGTTGTTATTTTTTTTGTTTTTTGTCGTTATTTTGTTCTGTTTATTTTCATTACTTTATTATTAAGAACTCGCTTAATTTAAAAATGTATACCTTTATTAACTTTTTTACATTTTTTATTTGGTACACTTTCTTTTTTTCACACTTTTAATCCAGTGTTCATCATTTTTTCAAGCAATTGAAAAAAAAATCAAACATTTTCAAGGTTATTTTGAGTATGTATTCCTTTTTTGTTGTCGATTTGGAACTGTTTCAATGCTTAAATAAATTTTTGTCAACTGCATTTTGTTTTCATTACTGTTTTTTTATAACATAATTATCTTTATTATTCTGCATTTTTTGAAAATTTATTCATTTTCCATAATAATTGTGAATAATTTTTAAAATTCCTGTGAATAGTTTTTTTTAATGAGACCGACTAGACTTCGATTTTTTTTTATATTTTTTTATTTATTTATTTTATTTTTCACTTTTCAATTTTTTAAAATTTAAAGTTTTACTTGTTTTGTTTTTTTATATATTTTTTTTATTTTTTTAAATTTTCTTCGGTCCTTGTTCTTTATTTTGTAAAAGAAAGTTTTAATTATTCTTTTTTCTTTTGGATTCTTGAATATTGTTACTCTTCAATATCTTTGTTTTTATTTTATTTTTTTTTGAAATTTTCTCCATTTTCCATTTTATTTGTGAATAATTTTCATACTTACTTTAAATATGTTATTTATAATAGGATTGACTAGAACTCCTTTTTCATTTTTCATATTTATATTTAATTTTAATTGTATTTGTTTTTTATATTTAATTGTGTTTGTTTCTGTTTTTTAAATTTTTGTTTCTTTTTTTTTGTTTTTTTTATTTCCTAAATATTTTCAATATTTTAGTGTAATAATAATTCATTGTACACAATTTTGCTTCTTTTAATTCTCTTTTTTTATTTTTTTTTGCATTCTGATTTTTCTATTCTTTTCCTAATTTTATAATTTTCAGCATATTTTTCAATTCATATTTGATAATTGATTGTTGTTTTGCATTTATTTGTTATTTTTCCTCTTGTGATTATCTCAATTCGTTTCCAAATAATTGTGTAAGCAAAGTGTAATTTTTGGTTACGTTTACTAAAGTGCGTCAAATATTCTTAAAACTTCTTTGATCTTCTGTTCATTTTTAACGGCTTTTCAAATATATTTCTCCATGTCAATTCATTAACCATGATTATTGTTCTTCATTTTATTTTTTATGTTCTGTAATTGTTTACTTTAAAATTGCTTTAGTAACTGAGAAAATATTGATCGTATCTTGATGCTGTTAAAGCGCCGTTTTGATATTAATAAAATACATAAATATCTTGAATTGAATCAATTACAGTCACGTTTATTGTTTTTTTTATTTACACTTTTAATTTGAACAATATTTGAAAAAAATTAATATTGATTTTTGTTTGTCTTTTTAGGCGCAGATATGTTAATTATTAACTGTTGTTACGTTTATTTTTGTTTTTTTTTTATTCATCATATTTTTATATTTATAATTGGTTTGATTGGGATTCCTAAAGATTTTGTGATTCACTTTCTATTTTTACATATTTTTGTTTTCAATTTTACTCATTTTATTTGTTATTTTTCATAATTTAGCTCATTCACTTTCTCTATTGCTTAATAAGCTTAACCCTCTAGTGCCCAGTGCCGGCTTTAGACGGGCTTTAGTCAACCCTCTACAAACAAAAAATACTTAATAAATGTTTATAAAGATTCATAGTGATTTTACCAAAGTCCGTCTAAAAGATAACTTAGGCACTAGAGCAGTGGTTCCCAACCTTTCTGGCTCCGCGGCCCCCTCTGCAAAGTACAGAGAGCTTCGCGGCCCCCCTAAAATAATTTTAGATACAAGTTTTGCAGTACGAGGCTCCGTTTTTCAGTCTCAAATCATTCTGCAAGTCCAATTTGTTTCACGTCTTGATCCTGATACGCCGCAGAGTTGAAAATCCGCTTTCACAAAGATATCTAGAAAGAAAGCTCAACTACCAGTTAAATTTGCCAAGAGCTTCGCGGCCCCCCTGGATGAGCCTCGCGGACTCCCGGTTGGGAACCACTGCACTAGAGAGTTAATTAATTTCCTTATTTTATAATTATACTTTCCGAAGGTTTTGACTGTTTGGTATTTTTCGAATTAGGTCCTAAAGTTTCAAACGGTTTTCTGATTTTTATATATCAGCTGAAAGAGTGCAATTTTCTGAGCAAAACGTGATTTTTAAAAAAATGTATATCGAAGGAAACTTTGATTTTTAAATGAAGAGTAAAAAACTGCTCGAAATGCCTTAAATGACAGTTCTCCCATACACCGTACATAAGAGAAACTTCAACTAAGACCTTTCGAGCTGTTTTTTACTCTTCATTTAAAAATCGAAGGAAAACAATAAATATTTTTTTAAAATCACGTTTTGCTCGGAAAAAGCGGCTTTTTCGAATGATGTATCAAAACTGGTATAGCTTTACTGCCGCTCATGGCAAGTCCGTCCCAATTGCATTTTTATCAATTTTGAGTTTGTTTATGAAATCAATTCCTTTTTATATCTACTTTCGATAAAACAAATATTTTTGAATACTTCGTTCTGAGGAACTATGAAAAAAATAGCAAGTCGGTTTGTCCCATAGCAAAAGTGATCGCAAGTCGGTCCCATTGAAAAAATTTTCGCAATTCAACCCCACAGTCAATAATGGTTATGAAAAATATGATATTTACCACAACTTATGGTCTTCAGGTTTAGAACTGGATGTACCAAGTGATATTCAATAGGAGGTTTGATTGAATTTTACGCGTTCTACATCGTGTGGCTCTAACTGCTAGTACAATGTTTTCTTCAAGACAAAGTTTCCACCAGTAATTTCTTTTAGCTGTTTGTTGACAGTGATCGCTTTAGGTGTGTCACTGTATTGTTAGTTAAAGTATTCTTTAGTAAATTCTACTTTTCGTATTTTATCCGTATTTTATGTAAAGACGTGGGTAAGAATTGTTAAATTATTGTCGTGAATTTCGTTTTGGAGAATTTGTCAGTCATATCAAATACTTCGGTACGCTACTTAGCTGTTTTTTAATGGAGCAAACATTTTCCTAAGCTATAGGTGTTCTTTCATATTTGCTTCCACTGCTACGTGGAAGCTGTCCGCCGTCACGAACGTGTGACTGCTTTCAGGGAAATTTAGAACAAGTTCCTACACCTAAACTGATTCTGAATTTATCAGTAGTAGGTATCAAATGTAAAAACAATATCTAATTTTATTTTGAGCGGCGCAGTTGGTACATTGTGCTTCTCACAAAAACATGTTTAATGAAGCACGAGAGAAGGTCGTTTATTAATTGACCAGCGATGGATTCATTCCAAACGCACGCTCTAGCACCACCATCGATTTGCAGTAGTTTGTTTTTCATCACCGGTCGTAGCTGGCTATGGGACTGACTTGCTATCATTCTGGCTACGTACCGTAAAAGTAATCGCAAGTGAGTCCCAGCTTATGATTTTCAACAAATTTTAATCAAATTTCGGTGTTAATGCAAGTTTTATGATGCAAAAGTGTTAGATTGTCATTTCAGTACTCAATTCTGTTGATGGTCTTGATTGAAAAAGCATTTGAGTGCAAAATTTCACCTAAAGTGTTACGATTTTTAATTGCTGTTTTCACATCAGCACCAAAACGCAAATGGGACGGACATGCTATGAGCGGCAGTTTAGGACTCAATTATTTCTCAGCTTTATATTTTCCATCTGTTTTTTGTTATTTTTTTTTTAAATTTGATTAACTTTTTTCGTCTATTTTTGTTCAATATTTAACCCTTCTTTCTTCATTCGTTTTTCGGCATTTTAATCATATTGTCTATGTCTATTCTTCTTCATTATTTTCTATTTATTTGCGATAAAATTCAAATACCTTTTAAACAAGCTTGTATTAAAATTGGGGTTGCAAATTTTCACTGTCAGCAATAGATTTTCAGCGGAATTGAAAACTGAAGATCGATTTTTTATATTACCACAATGTTCGTGGATACATTTGACCAGAGCTCAATACACCACCAAAACGGTGGGTCATGAAGGGGTCTGACTTTACCAGAAGCTGACTCACAGCGGAAGACATTAGAAAACATACAGTACCATCCGAACCACCGGTGATAAATTAACGATTTATACAGAAAGGATACAGCATAGTTAAACTAATGGTAATCTTTTTCTTTTTCCTAAAGCACCGTTGGATCAAAGTTCTTCAACTTTACCGCCAACTCGATCAAAGGGTCCTCTTGGAGAAGTGGTTTTTGTTTAATTGCACTGCTACCGACTCTTGTCACAAAGAAATGTCATTCTACTAAACCCTTCGATCAGCGAGTGCATCATATCGGAGTGAGTTAGAAGAGCGTGTGAGTGCAACAAAAAAAAAGTCACCAAAATAGAAGAGCGAAAGAGTTCCACCCAACTCTGCTTACCCTTTGCTGTAAAACATTTAATTTCACATCGGCCACTATCGGGGACAGAGGAAGTGAGGACAGGGTACTTGCAGAGCCCGGTGAAGTCGGTGCGGATGCCGATGACGACGATGAGGACGAGAGCCGGCCCGTCGGTGTCGGTGACGTTAGCGAGGAGGAAATGGCGTGATAAAACGACGACGATTGTCGGCCAGCCACTCGGCTACTGGCCGAGGAGGAAGATGTGGAAGAAGATCGACTTACATTTTGGATGGTGGAGGCGACGACGGCTGGCGGTGGTGCTGCGACGACAGCGGCTGCTCCCCCAAGGGCACCAACCGAATGGTGACCGTGAGCCGGAAGACCAGCGGCTAGTGCGGCAGCAGCAGCAGCGGCCGCGGCGGCAGCTGCTGATGAGGACGATGATGACGGTGGCGAGGACGAAGAGGATGGTGACTGGAGGGAGTTACTGTTGGGAGATGGAAGGCTGAGATTACTGTGCGAGTCCAGATCGAAGCTGCTGAGGGCCTGGAACTGATGAGCGGATTGGTAGCTAGGCGGGTTCTCCTGATGCTGGTGCGGTTGCATATATTTGTGCGTGTTATTGTTGTTGAAATTTGTGTTGTAACTGCGGGAGAGGAGTAAATGTTCGGGATACTGGTCCAAACCGTCGTGGCCATCCACTTGTTGCAGAGAGGTCGAAACGGAGTCTGGCGTGAGCGACGGTGTGGAGGTAAGCTCTAGATCGTTACAATTGCTGGAATGTTCGTCCGAAGGTAGCCGATTGAGGAAGTGACTCAGGTCGACCGCATCCGTGAGGCTATCGAGCAGAGCGTTGTCACCGGGTGAGGAGAAGGTAAGTGTTGCAGTGAACTGAAGCGGATCTACTCCGACTCCGTTCATGTCAACCATCATGGAATCGTTAACGTCGTAGCTTCCGTACAGATTCGAGAGTGAATCGATTTTCGAATCGTAATCCAGATCAGCCTCGTCTTTGAGTGCGATTCCGTAGGCATTTTGCAACATCGAGTATTGTTTGGAGGGATTACTACTGTTCCCGTTAGCGTCCGTGTAGGCTCCAATGTTAGTGAGATCCTGCGTTGTATCGCAATCCATGTTATTCCAGTTACTGTTTAGGAATCCTCCGTTCGCATTGTACCCGTTGAGGCCAGCGTTGCCACCCTTCAGACTTTCGTAGAACGGCGGTAGAGATCCAGTTGGAGGACTGTTCGGACCGTAGTTGGACCGTCCATCACGTCCTCCCATGCCACCACTCGAACCACCACCACCTCCTACAGCACCGCCACCACCACCGCTAGCTCCTCCTAGGCTTCCTGATCCGGATGAAAAGTTGATGCTTCCACCGCCGCTGTGTCCACTGTGGCCACCACCAGCTTGTCCTCCTCCGCTGGATGACCGGCCATGCCCAGCAGCCGCTTGCATAATCCCATTCAAGTTGCCAAACCGATGAGCGCGAATCCAGAAATGCTTTCGCAGGATAGCCGCCTGTTTGGCCCTTTGCATGCGTTTTTCTTTCTCCTCGTCTTCTTTCGCTCCCTCGCCGCTTCGTTTTGGTATGTGATAATCTATCGGCTGTTCCTGCATCGGTTCCACCTCAGGGGCGCGTACCTTCAAATCGACAGCCCTGGGGCTACTTTCGGGGCTCGGTCGTCGTGGCGAAACGGCCGCCGTTGGAGCCCGCTGAATGACGGAGCATCGCACCGCTGCGTTCGGTGCCGGTGGAGGAGTTGGTACGCGATCTTTTGGTGGAGGAGACCGTGGCTTGATCGACAGCAGCGGTCTCTCCTCGGTTAGCACATTTCGATCGTTTCGAATGGGTGGACCATTGTTACTGTGGGGAGGCGCTTTCTTTTCCAGCAGCGGCGGCTTGTGATGTGGAGTGACGGGTCGGCTGCTGCTGCTCGGCGGGTAATCTTTACGCTCCGCTAGCGTCAGCACGTGTCCCCGATTACCACCAGGGTACGGTGCTGAGTCTCGACCGGGAAAAAAGCGACGCCCGGCTGGGATGCTGATGCTGGTCGTACTGGAAGCAGTTTCCCGCTCATGCTGCTGCTGCTGCTGCTGTTGGTGTTCTTTGGCGATGGTCCGCTGGAGACAGAGCGGAACGGATTGCGGTGAACTTGGTGCCGTCGGAGTTGGACTTCTGATGATGCTGCTGCTGCCGCTGCTGTGGGCGGCTGCTATTTTGGCGGCGGTGGCCGCGAGATTTGTGGATGACGATGACGATGGTGAGGATGAACTCTCTCGGCAGGGCGGGCTGAGGCGATTCTCTTCGCCGAAGATGTCGCGCACTGTAAAATTAGAAAGAAAAAAAAGCGTATTATTACAGTGCGGTGACATCTAATAATAATGGCGGTGACTAGCGGCTATTGAAGGAAGAGGCGTGCAGTAATTGGTTCTGAAAATTCCAATTTGTACGTGATAGAGCATAGCGAACCGATTTGAAGCTGCGGATAGTTTTTTCCGGCGTGTCGTGAGAGTATGAAGAAACAACCACCGACGTGGGATTTTCTTTTTGCGCTGATTCCAACCGCCACTTTTCATTCAAGCGAATAGGAAAGATGAGAAATTAATGCCAAGAATAGAATTATCGTCCGTCGGTTCGGTCATCTGTGCTGTGGTGCGCGCCCCTCTGATGAGGGAGGTGCGCAATTCTTGGTACGCAATTTGGTGGCGGTTTGAGCTGAGGTGAATGATAGCTTTGAAAGTCTAGTCCAGTGCTGGTCCGAGAAGATCTAGCTGAGGGCAATGCTTCAATGATGAGCTATTGTTCTCTTGCTTGCCATCTCCACTGAATGGCCGCGTGCATGTCTAAGTCTCTGAAGTCTGAATAGATTCCAATTTGGTTTGATTATACATGCAGTAGATGCGTGCCTCTTAACTTGTATATCTTGGGACTTCCCTGCCCCTCTAGGCTGGGCGGGTCGAGTGCGGGTCAATTTTTCTCAGAATTGTTTTCGACCTGAGCTGGAGCGAATCGCGATCCTAATCGCGTTCCCACTTAATAGTGATCTGGTTTCTACCCGCCAGCATTACCCTGCAATTAGAGCTAATTCTAATTCTACGACCCCGACACCGAACAACAAACCCCCGTGGGGTGAGACGAAACCGAACGGGACGAACGAGATGATTTGATCGCGCGAACGAGCGAACAATCGGACAGAACTCAGTAGTATAGCAGCAGTTCGTGTAACATTGTAAAGTAAATCAACTCACACACGAATGGCGCGATCGTTACTCGTGTCGCTTCCCTACCCCGAGGAAACGAGAGGATCAGTGTGCGCGCGCGCCCGCTCGCTTAGCGGTTTGCCTTGTGCGTTCCGAGCGCGGTGCTCTGATGCGAACCTTCGGAACCGTCACGTAACCAGCCGCGTCCACAGCCGCGAGTTCCGTTCAGCAGCAACTAACTGGTGTGTTGCTCGAATGGCGCGGGTGCATTTGCTTGCGATGACGGGTTGCATTGTAATGAGATTGAAGCACAGTTAGGCAGCCAGCCAAACGGTAGGTCATTTGTCGCCGGGTTGCAATTTATGTGGAGGTTTAAGCAGAGCGGTAGCCATGTTGTTTACTTTTTTGTTACCATTACTGGAAGATCGATTATTCTCGATGGTAAAGATAGTTTCGGTGAATATTTTACTTTTGATTCATATTGGGAATGATGATTATAAGTTCTTTTGAACAAAAAAGAAGAGAAAAATTGCAATTTTTGTCTAGACTATTTGATAACAAAATGGTAAATAAGAAACAGTCTAAACAGGGGTGGATTGTTTGTAATGATACGTTGTCGCAGTACTCTGCGAATAGCATTTGAGGAAGAGCGGAAAGTTAGTTTATTCAGAAAAAAATGCGTGAGTTGAAAATTTATCATAGCGTTAGAGCTTGAGGTACAAAGAAAATTCAAAAATGTAAAAAATATGTAAAATTTAAAACCATCATGAGCCGTGTAGTGAAACGACGAGTTCCAGCTGCGAACAGGGCCTTCTACGGACTACGTAGCCGACTAAGGTAGTTTATAAACTCACACAAAAATAGCCCCGTATAGGACGCTGATCCTCCCAGTGGTACCTTATACACATTAAACATGGACACTGAAGGTAGCTGATTGACGATAAACGGTCCTTCGGCCAACGAAATAAAGTACAAAGTAAGTAGCAGTCGAGACGAACCGTCCTGCTACCTGTGCTGGAAATGCTTCCAACAAATCGTGGAAAAATAAATAAACTCACACATCACTTAGACAAAAACGAGTGAGTTTACAATACTTTCTAAAGCACCTAAAAAGACTGCCATTATGAACTCAGATTATTGTTGCTCGGAATTCTGATTTGCGTTTCAATGAATAGAAATGTTCTAATAAATGTCTCTAAATTCACAAACAAAATCTCTGCGGGTTTTCTACCCGCGACGTCAACCTTCAATGACACTATGTATGATTATTGCGTTCTGGCTTTACAATTTGCGTCATTATGAGCAGATTTTTTTTCAAGCGCCACTAGGGTAAACTAACCTATAATAGACCCCTTTCCTATAGTGGACCACCCACCAGATGAACTAAAAATTCTGCGAAAACGCGAGAGATTTTCAGGAAAATTCCATCGGGAAACATGTTATCCATCCAATCTGCATCATATACATTTAAAAATTTCGATGGATGTTAAGAGAAATGAAGCTAATCTAATGGGTGGTCCACTATGGGTTAATAAAATAAGGGGGTCCACTATAGGTTAATTTACCCTATATTCACACTTTTTCCTCCTTGTAGGAGACTGAACCACTGCGAGCATTCTTTGATCTATTTTGGTAGTTTACGGGTCCCTTTCCGAAGATACGTTATCTGCGTTGAATTAATACCCGGCATTCGCTGAATAGGTATCTCGATGTTTCGCTTTCGATGCCACAAAGGCGACATTTATCATCATCAAGTTTGCCTAGCTCCTTGAGATGATACTTGCTCGAACAGTGCCCAGTGATTAGACCTGTGAATGTCTTTCAGGTCTTTCTTATTAAGCCTTAGAAGAACGAAGCTTATCTCACGATGGCTTTATGAATTTTTTTGATTGACGTAACTCGCTTGTAATATCCCAGTTTGCTCTGATGGTTACTTTCTCCTATTGACCATTTCCACAAAAAGGTTCTGGACCAACAAAGTTAGTGGATGGCCTTTTGTCAAGTGAGTTATCATTCTTATTTCATCTGATTCCACAGTGACCAGGAACCCAGTATAAATTAACCTGGTTTTTTTAAGCCAGCTTTTGGAGTGATAGGATGCACTCCCACACTAGTTTGGAGTGGCAAAAAGGAGAATTCAGGGCTTTAAGTGCTACCAGACTATCGCAGAAAATACAGATATTTGCCTGACGGTAATTTCTTTCCAGACACCATTCGCGCATTCTATTATCGCGTGTATTCCCGCCTGAAACATTGTTGGCCAATTTAATAATTCCTGACCCGTTCATTTTAGAACCGTAAGTGTAGAAGCAAAGTGAGCCCTCTAGAATTCTGGGCCCCCCTTGTTCCCAATTTTTCTATTCTGTCTCTTGTATTCTGAAGGAAACTTAGAAGTGTGGTTTCTTTTCCACCCAATCCTTTTTGTGTGTTATTAGATTATTTATTAGAAAACCCTCCAGTATTCTTTAGTGCCCTGTTGAGTCTTTTTCTTTTAGATAAGCCTGTCGATTCAGCCTGCGAGCACTTTTTTCCGCTTCTAGTTGAACCACCTGATGAAGTCGAAGAAGGCAAAGTATTGCATATAAGTAGGGAAGTTGCGATACCATCGATACTTAAACAAAATCGATCCTTCAACCTCCGATACTTCAATATTCGGTATCGATGTTTTACCAGCGATACTTCATCAATATCGATACACACCGCTCAGTATCAAAAATAAATCAAAACAACCTAAGAAGAACGAACGAAACAGAAAATTTGCTGTTTCCTGTGCCATTTTGTTGCATTGCATGCATGCGTGCCATCTCATCAGCGATGCTAATTCAACAGAAATTTCTGTAGATTAACCTACGGGAACGATCCTCTTCTACGGTGATCCGAAGGTCAAATCTACTGAGCCATGCGAGCCGCTTTTTTCGAAAACGAGAGCTTATAAAGGAAAAGCGTTTTTTTCTAGGTTCAGTAAATGAAAATGAACGGTTTACTTGAACTAAACGTTTTCATCTTGAGGAATAAATAATAGAAAGAATTATGATTTTTATAAATAATAAAAAAGAATTATGATTTTTATTTTTAATGAACTGGTATCGCACAACGATACATCTAGGTATCGATACCTTAGCCTCAATACTATCAGAATATCAGTACCTACTCTTGATACAAGTATCGATGTTTAATGGTATCGCAACGTCCCTACATATAAGACTTCTGATGGAGTACTTCTCAAAGCCCTCAAATCTATCCAAAGGCCAACTATTGGATTTTACCAAGCTTTGAGTGTTTAATCAAATAAAAAAACATAATTATCTGAGAAAGGTTGTTAAAAATTATGCTTATTGTATTTGTTTTCAATTTCGACTTCGGTTCTATTTTCTGAATGTAAAAAGGTACTAAAATACACATTTTTTCAAATCTGTTAAATTATTTAGTTGCATAATATTATGCAGAATGGAATAACCTTTAACATTAGAATAACTTAAATTTCAGTTTGAAAAAAATCAAAAACTAACAGCAGTCAATCTTTTCTTGTTTTTTTTTTACGCAAAAAAAAATTAAAAACATTCCAGGCAATGAAATTTGCAATTATCTGCCATTCACAGCACAAAAAAAACTGTGAAGCGATGCAGGGCCGGATTTAGACGCTGGGGGGCCCGGGGCAAATTTTTTGTGAGGCCCTTTTTTTTTAAAACATTTAGAGGTAACGTTCTGAAAAGAGACGAGCAAAAAAAGGTCGCCGGAGGACTAGGGGGGCTTCTTGAATCGGAGGCCCGGGGCATTTGCCCCCTTTGCCCCCCCCCCCCTCCCCACAAATCCGGACCTGAAGCGATGAGAAAATAAATATAAAGAATAAAAAAATAACAGTTCGAGCGCAAACAAATAATCGCAAATATATTTTTTTTTCTGTGAGCAATTTCACGAAAGAAACGGGCAATCATTCTAATTTACTATGTTCAGTTTGGTTGAAATATTGCGCGTACATGGTTCTATTGGCAAAAAATGCCATTTTGTGCTATTTTTTTTGAGTCACGACTCGTTTTTGAAAAACTGTGAAATATGCTATGCAGAAAGGTATCAATGATTACAAATACTTTAAGATCCTTCAGAAAAGTTGTATATAATAATTGTCATTTTAAACATAAATAAACCTCGAAAAAAAAATTTGAGAAAAAAAGTTTAGAACAAAAAGTTAAAATTTTCCAGAAAAAAAAAACAAAATTGAAGCTAGAATGTTTGGTAAACAGTAAATATGTGCTACCAGAAAAAAATATAGACCGTGAGATAAAAATAATTCCTTATAGAAAAAAAAAAACAGAAATATAATTATAAATTGAATATCTCGAAAATCTCACTTTACATGAATCTGATTTTTTTTTACTACGGAAACCACACATGGACAATTCTCGCTGAAACCAGGCCACTTGTGACACGAGGTCTTTGAAATTTTTTTTATTTTAGTTCGATTAAACGCAGTGAAAAATTAATAACTGCACATAAATTTGTTCCATTTGGTGGACCCCTTGTTCGCCAAGGGGTGAACAAATATTAAGAAAAGTGAAAATCGAATATTTTTATCAAATATTTGTCCCAAAACCCTAATCAAACAGCATTTTATAATACAGAAAACATCTAGGGTTTTCATGTGGAGTATTCAAAAGTTTTACCGCCATCTTGGATTCGCCGCAATTTTGAATTTTATCATGAAAACGCGTATTTGAACAGGTTGGCAACCACCGATTTTAATTCTGAGACAACCATTGGAAAGCTGAGAAAAAATCCTACAAGATACATTTAAAAAATCAGGTGTGTCGCGAAAGAAACATGGCCGTCGAGCCAATTTGCTATACCGAGTTTTAACATTTCCAACGCGCGCCGCGCGATCGATATAGCAGCAAGCGCTGCTTGCCACGCAGCGCACACTGTTCAAAAACGCGTTTTAATAATAAAATTCAAAATGGCGGCGAATCCAAGATGGCGGTCAAATCTTTGAATACTTCACATGAAAGCCCTAGATGTTCTCTGTATAATGAAATGCTGTTTGTAGAGGGTTTTGGGACAAATATTTGAAATATAGCTCGATAAAAATATTCGATTTTCACTTTTCTAAAAATTTGTTCACCCCTTGGCGAACAAGGGGTCCACCAAATGGAACAAATTTATGTGCAGTTATTAATTTTTTACTGCGTTCAATCGAACTAAAATAAAAAAAAATCAATTTTCAAAGACCTCGTGTCACTAGTGGCCTGGTTTTAGCGAGAATTGCCCACATAGGGTAACCAAAAATAGTTTACTGAACTTTGATGAATAAAAAAATATTTAAAATTGTCAAAGAAAATTAATTTTTTTTGTTTCATTTTTTTTACAGTTTTTATTCAGTTTGTTGGAAGGGCAAAATTATAATCTACAACTTTGCTGAAGACACTATACAAAGAAATAATTCCAAAAGGGGCCATCCACATTCCACGTGGATAGATTTTCAACGATTTTGACCTCCTCCCTCCCCTTCCGTGGACAATTGCCCATATAATTTAAAAAAATGTATGGACCGTGGAATTTGTTGCACCGAATGCCTATTACACAAAAAAACATTTTCAGTATTTAAACGGATTATTTGATCGGTATAGTGCCTTTGGCAAAGTTGAAGAGAATGATTTTGTCATAGAAAAAAGAAAACGTTATATCAATCAAACCGAACATTCTGGTTTTATTTTTTTTTTTTTTTCTGGAAAATCTCAACATTTTTGTTCTTTATTTTTCCATGATCGGACAGCCATTATTGTTTAGGTAATCTTTTTTATAAAAAATACGATATAAGCTTTGTAAGAGAATCAAGTGTTAATATTTTTATTCAACAAAAATTTTTTTTCGGAGTGTATATTTTTTTAGAAAGACAAACAAACCGTTTTAGCTCTAAAATATTTGTTATCATCAACCTTTTTCTAGATAGCGTTTTACATAACTTCTCAAAAACGAGTCACAATTGAAAAAAAAAATAAAACCGGATCATTTTGAGTGGAATTGCTTAACTACTAGGGTAATCAAGTTTTAAAAAGCCCGCAATATTTTTCGATTGTCATTTTTATTTGGTTTTGCCTATATTGGATAATTTTGTCTTTCAAAAAGGATGTACACTGTACAAAAAAATCGAAAACAATTTTTTTCACAAATTTTTACTTTTTTAAATTTTATTTCTCCGAATTTAGTCAACTAGCGTTCGAAGAAAAAAGTTAAAATTTTAAGAAAGGGTTTTTATAATTATATTTTTGTGTTTTTCTTAAAATTTACTTTTAAATTTTGAGGTTAGTTTCTTTGGAAAAACAATTTCTGTCTATAAGTTTACCTTTATACCACATTATACCAATCAAAAATACCGTTCTAGTTCAATTTTTTTTTTAATTTCAACGTTTTTCCTTCTTATACCTCCGTGTTCAGACAACCATCAATGATTAACTAACCTTTCGTAGTTCGTCACACCGATTAAACAAACCGTTCTGGCTCCAAAATATTGGTAATCATTAATATCGTTTTTTCATGAACCCGCTAAACAAATGATTCGTGAAAAAAAACTAATAGCACACAACAACATCTTTAGCCCATAGGAACATCTGTGCGAAGTTTCAACCTAATTGGCAGCATCTCCATTGAGAGTAAGGGAAATGCTTCTATTATTATTCGTGCCAGAGTATGCTTTTCACCCTTTCGTTGAAAACTTACTGCTCCATGTCTCATTCCTTTTACCAATATTATCCACCTACTATAATTCCCTGAACAATAACAACTTATTCCCCATTTTCAAAGCTGCAAAAACGTGATCGGTATCATTTTGACCCAAGAATATTGATTTTATAGTCGGAGTATCGTCTATTAGTTGTTCCATTAATTAATCTCTATTTTATAGAAGTTACAATTTTGTGATTATTCAACCTAAAAAAAGTGAGAACAGACTTTAGCTTTTCTTCTTTTTTGTATATCAAAAAGCGTTATGATTCGTAAAAAAATGGAATTGGGCAACCAGAGCAGAACTGAGTAGTCGATATTTGAGTGCAAGTTTTCGAATGCAAAACACAGCACGAAGGACATATGCCTATTTTTGGATTGAATGATGTTTGACTATTGACTATTTGACTATTGGCTAGTATAGATACACAATTGGATTTGTCAGATATTGGCGGATTTTGTAGATATCTGTTTGTAAATTAGGACATATTTAAAAAAAAACTCCAATGGCTGCAGGAATTTAAGAAATAAAAATAAGACTTCTTCGGTAAAATTGTGTGTTTTGTTACCGCAAACAATATTGTAGAACATTTAAAATTTGTAGAAAATCACTATTAAAAGTTATTTGGATTTTCATATACAAAATGAGGAATTAAAATTCGTTTCTTACTTTGAAGTGGATTCATTACACAATTAGAGCTTCTATAAAACGGAGAATATTAAATGGAACAACTTTGCTGAAGACACTATGGCACTAGAATCAATTGTTTGGGTCAAAATGAATTCGATCATGTTTTTAAGGTTTTGGTCATAGTTACATACTTTGGCCAGTTATATTGTAAAAGGTACTAATTTTTGTCTAGAGGAAGTTTTCGAGGTTTTGTAGGACTCAACGTGAAGGAAGAGTTAGAACAAAGATGAGACTTATTGTCAGACTCATCAATCACAGAGCTGACTGACTGCAAGGTGGGAAACTTGTCATAGTGAGTATGATTGAAACTCCGACTGAGTACGTGTGGAGCGTATTAGTAAAATTACTCGTACGGGGGTTTCCGTCAAGGATTCACCAGTCGTAACGATTAGACTCTAGCGCAGTTAGAGCTTCCTGTCTGAGCTATATTCAATTGATTCTATAGCAGCAGCAGCTCCGGTTAGTTCCGGAGGCGTCAACACAAACAAACCGCGGAAGGACGTGCACCGAGACACGGAATCCCACGAGTGTCATTAGTTCACAGACGTCGACTTCACGCGACTGCACACAAGCCGAATTCAATAATAAACAACAGCTAAAACGTGGCGATA
This sequence comes from Wyeomyia smithii, assembly GCF_029784165.1. Lineage (NCBI taxonomy): Eukaryota > Metazoa > Arthropoda > Insecta > Diptera > Culicidae > Wyeomyia > Wyeomyia smithii. Next base: position 53,385,874 of record NC_073694.1, read on the forward strand.
AGTGGGGCTACGCAGAGATGACTATCAGGAGCAGACAGAGGCGAAGGCGTCGAAAGCTGCGAGTGATGCGGTTTACTGTGGTGTGGCGAAGGCAAACGAGGTGTGCAGCAGCAGCAGCAGTAGGCAGCAGTTCGCACACACGTCGGTCGGTATTGACAATGAAAAACACCCCAAGATCGCGGCACGTATTATTTTTTTTGCAGGGCGACCTTATGCAACACACAGTGCCTTAGAGCTAAGGAACCGATCAACGATCGGCGCGTCTCAGGTTGGGCTCGCTTTTACTATGGTGTGGGCCGTGCGCACCGTTTGTGTATTGGCCTGCACCGCCGGTTGACGGTCACTTCGCGAATCCGCTCTTGCTGTGTGCTGAACGGTTTAAATGTAGGTCGAGAGCCGTCGTGCTGTTTTGCGTGAAAGGAAATGTGTGATTCCTCTCTCGGGATGATGGTCCGTTAAACCTTGGATTGCAATCTACGAAATGGGCTACAGTGAAGTTACGTCACGACGAGAGTCTGTATATGGTGGAGAAGCTCCTAGGACAGCGCATCGAATCGGTACGGTCGCGCTTTGTCATCGGACACGCAGCTCAACTAACAACGCTCGAAGTGTGTTAAGTGACTTGTCGCTGCTCAACACGAGAAAAAAAAAATCGCAAAACGCTTAGAATTTGAAGTGTTGCGTTTAAAACATGCCACGCAAATTTAATACGTTGGGGGGTTCGTCACTCAGCGAGAGTAATGAAGTCTCTTGTTTGAAAGTACCTTATTTAGGTTACCGCACAAGTACCGAAATGGCCGCTTGAAGTAGCAAACCAGAACAAACAATCCAGATGAAAAAGCCCGAGAAAGAGAGCGAGATTCCAACAGTACCAAACACGGTCATAAAACTTAACAGGACAAGAATATCGCATCGCGAAAGAAGAACGCTTTGTGGCTGATAAATGTTCGTACGTTCAATGGAGCGCAAACGGTAGAACTGTGGAGGAACGGAAAAACGGGGAGACTGCAAACAACCATCAACAACATTACTAGCAGCAGCAGCGGCAGCACCAGCAGCGACAGTAACTGGTCCGATCTGGTCTGGATGGAAAGCAGCAAGCAACCAAAAGCATCTTGTCGGTCGGAAACCGGTTTCCTGGTTGCGCTCACAGGGGGCAAGAATCTGATGAGAATAATAAATTTGAAATTTCTTTCCTTGGATTCGAGGCTGTTCGAACTGATGTGCTGTGGCTTTGTGTTCGAAGTGAATTTCCTTGCACTTCGGCTTAACGGAGAGAAACTCTCAATCATTTGCTTCACCATATGCCGCAACTTATTTGAAAATTTAAAAACCAAGCAAAGTTTGAACCACCATGGAGTATAAAATTGGAAGCGCGATGAAAAAAAAATATATATATAAGTGATTCGTCTAATTGCTACTGCAACTGAATTAGATAGAAACGTAGTATATTGCTTACGAACTCGGGAAAGGAACTGGCGATAATAACACTGTGAAATAAGCTATTAACTTGGCATATGGTTCAAAACGGAGCGGGCAGCAACACAAAAAAGAAATAAAATTAACGAAACACTTGTAGCAATTTTACTGGGGAGGGCGAGCCGAAGGGTTGCGAAAGGGGACTTCTTTCCGGTTCACTGGAAACCGACCGACCGAATGACAGACGGACAAACGGATGGACCGAGCTGCTAACGGGCCTAAGGTCAACACCGGAGAGACTTCATCGCCTTTTTGCCTTTCGGTTTCTTGTTTTTATTTTCGCACATGTTTTACATGTGTCAAAAGAAAAGTTCCGTAATTCCGGCCGGCCGTGAACAGCAGCCATCGCCACCGTGGCAGCAACATGTTTCTTGCGTATCCGCATGAAAGAAGGCGCAATTATCCAATTTCCTTCCTCGCCGGGAAACGGTTACGAAATCGACAGCAGGCGCGAAGCAGGGCGCAATGGGTCGCGTTTCGCGAAAAACGGGGTCATTCGAGGAACTGGGGACCTTTGGCGTCGACGAAGTTGAGTCCGTCTCTTTTCGAGTGTGAAAATGCCGTCCAATGTTGGGTGAGGTTAGTGAGAACCTTGGGGTTTAACCGTTTCCAAAGGGAATGCATTTCTTGGAATGAGTCTTGCGATTCCATGTTTCAAAGGTTATATGTAGTTTACGTTTGAGATGTTTTTAAAAGACTTCAGTATATGATGGAAAGAAGAGGACCCAACTGAGAACCTTGCGGATTTCGCGATGGTTTTCTATCATTCCGATGATTTTGTAATGTCAAGTGGATTTAAAATATAGGTTGTATTCAAGGTTTATATTTCAATCTTAATCCTTTTTTTTCTAAGGGGCCGTTCGTGGAAATTTTGAAAGTTACTTATATCCTTGATTCTGTCATAATATTCCTCAACAGAAACAGAAGTAAGTAGAGAGAAATAAAACAAAATAACATCATAAAACATATGACAGCTGGCATCTCTCCGATGCACGAATGTTGTTCTGCCATTTGTTTTGTGTGCGAAAGCCGACGGTTGTTCTACATTTACGAGCGAAAGTCTACTGCGACGCACACTCACGGAACGAAACAAATGAAAGTGTTGACTATAGCTGTACCTAAAAAGTCGTGAAGAGTTAGTTAGCATTGCAAACTGGCAAAGGTCCGTGCGAAACTACAAGCAAAACAACTTAAAATTTAGCACAATATTATTTCTCGAACACAGACATCAAACAACGTTAACTACTGTAAATTTTTTTCAGACTACGGTTATTGATTATCTGTAAAAAATATTGAAGTGACTTTTCATATGGAAAAAAAAATCATAAAATAGCGAAAAAATTCAGCATTCGATAGAACTTTTAAACTCTTGTTGTGAGATGTAAAGTAACTGATCAGTATTAATCTTCGATACAGTGTCAAAGACTGACACTGTGAGCATCCAAATATTGTGTTTTGAAATTCCAAAACATTCCTCGGTTTTTTTTCCATTTTAGAATTTGTTTTTCATTTTGTTGTTCCTCATTTTCCTCAATTTATGACAATTTTTATTAACTTCTTTTAATTCAACAGTACTTTTCGAAACATTTTCAGCATTGCCCTCTTTCGATTTTCCTTATTTCTTGAAATTTTACTTTGAAACCTCATAACTTTTGGAATCGCTGGTCCGGCATCAAATGGGAGGTACTAGTAGGTCATTTCGATAAATCGATAAATTTGCAGCTGTAGTTTGTGTAACTTTTTTTACATGATTGGTTAAAAAGTCTGAGCGAAATGTTCTATTTTAATGAAGAGTAAAACCAGGTATGAAATCCGAAACCTTCGTAAAATTCGAAATCTGTTTCAAAAACCTAGTTAAAAGGCTTTATTTGTAAAACAGTTTGAATAACATCTGCTCAATACTTTTGAAACAGACTGAAGAGCAGAGTAAATTCCACCAGCGAATCAAGATCAACTTCAAGAAATGATGGAAAGCCTTAAAATCATATAATATTCGGAAACCTTAAGTGTAATATCTAAAACCTTCGTAAAACCAGCCGTGTAAATGGAGAAGTCCACGTAATAAATCACGTAAACTCGGAAATCCACGAAAAAATTAAGTAAAAAGAGGCTTTTGTGTGAAAAATCTGAGAAAAAACTTTCGTTACTTAATTTCAAAATAAGTAGAAGTAAATAATACGATTTTTCCTCATGCGCTCGGTAGGGTACCTGGTGGCCTTTTTGAACTTTATTACTCCAAAAAGCGAGGTTAACCTTAACCCAGCCAGCTAAAACTCATAGAACGCTCCTGGTTAGTTAACTTAGCTTAGTTTGACTGACTGCACAATTCAATCATTGCTACTCCGTGATTGATCGGAATCAGTAAAATTGGACAGTAAATCAGTTGAATGCGACCATTCTCAGTGTGCAAGTTTAAGTGACTCAATACTTTAAGGATCGATAACGGCGCCGGCCAAGTCCTTGCAATCAGGTGAAAAGAGGAAAGGGTTGTTTAGAGACCGTATTATAACCTCTGCATCTCCACAAAAATCACAGAAAGGATATTTTTGTTAGTAGGGATAAGCACGTTGGATCAAAATCCACCCTGATCACTGATGCGATCATACAGATAACTCCTGCTCGTCTTTATTTACCTATTTTCAATTTATTCTTTATTCAACCGGCTGACTAGAGAAGCACAATTAGTTATTTATATTTGGTACCGGTTTTGACCAAAAGACATTAGAAATGCTGTTGGGGCCACGCACAGATGTGTGTGTGTGGTAAATCTCAGTAAAATGCAGTGGCGTCGGGTCCACCTGTGCAACATGTGCACTGTACAGGTACCCTATTCCCTAATATCCGAGCATATGCAGTTGTCGCAATATTATAACCTATAAAAACAAGTAAGCATACTAGCGGAACCCATCAATTTTGGTTTGATTTTCTTATTTCATTCGAGGAAAAAAAGAACTTGAATAAATGTTTGGTGCACATGTGACAAAATCAGCCACGCGACGCCTCTGGTAAAAATACAAAAAATGTGGATCCGATTCAAGCCAAAAAACCATAGGAAAGCTTTTTAGGCCACACAAACGTGTGGTTTACTTAAAGGAAGTTAAAAGGTTATCATTCTCATTTTCTGGAACCGAGTGGAGCCAATACATAATAAAGTGTAGTTTGTCTAGTAAATATCTAAATGTATTAAATTTTACGATTTTTCATAGAATGTTTCTAACTAGTTGGAATAAACCATTTTCAATAATCGAATTGTTTATAGCAACAGGCGGGAAGGTTGAAGGAGGAGGTGGAGTACCCGGATACCAATTTTGGAACTTGGCTCATCAAAAGCTTGGAAAATTTTGCCCATTTTCAGCCGAGGGTAACCTGGGACTGCAAATCTGGATCTTCGAGACCATGTTTAGGTGCGACAAATTAGGACAATTGACAATAAAACCGAACAACATTGGGATCAAAATTCATTAAATCACTCCAAGAGTAGTTTTTCATTTACTCATCTGATCTTGAACACTTTCCCGGAGATCCTGATTTACATAATCCATATGGGGACCAACGGCTTTTTAGTCCCATATACCAAGAAGAGATAAACTTTCCTATCTTTCGATGGGTCATTTCATTTTGGTGGAGGGTACCGTGCCAAGCTGTTATGAGTTTCAAAATTGCAGAGTACCATTTTGTACATAGAGCATTTTTGTTAACAGATTCCTGAACCCAAAAAAGAAAATTTACACAAAATAATATATACACATTTCGCGCCAACTCAACTGAGGGATTGGCAGCACCCTCTGAGAATACGATGAAACTTTGTGCGTGTGTAGGCCTTACTAACCCAGGTAATTTTACATACTTTGTTTGAAAATTTATCTGGAACAATATTTGAAAAAGTCTGAAGTTTTAAAACCTCTTTTATTTATTCATAAATCATTATTTCTGAATAACGACGAGAGATAGGTAAAAAAGAAGTCCATGGATAACTTCTAGAGAAATGTTTAAACTTTCATTTATTACCGTACGTCCATGAGAGACATGGGCGTTCAGAAGCAAAAAAAAACTGGACATGAGAAAGTTTTTGTTAGAAGAATATTTTTTTCACAAGAGTGCCCATTTTGATTTGTTCAGGTTACGTTGAAACTTAAACCATGAGTTTGAAGTCTCGCGAGAAAAAAGTTTCATCAAAATTTAGTTACCTTCAATTATCAAATCTTTGTCTTTGAAATATTCCAACAATTTGGATATAAATAGGAAGATCGAAAGATCGTACCTCAAGACTAGCTTGATAAAGAGTCATATCGGCATCAGTTACTCATGTTGACCAACGACCCGCGATTGCTGTTTCAAAAGGATCAAAAGAACGTAAAACTCTCAAAAAATATCAAACATCTCAAAATGAACCGTTTTTTCAAATATCTAATATTTTTACACATTGAAGTTACCAATGTTTATTATAATCTGTCAAAATTTGGTAACGGTAAACGAAAAACCATATTATCTACAATTTTGCTGAAGACACTATACTGATCAAACCAACCGACGCTAAAAATAATTTTTATCGTTAATAAACACTCGGTGTAGGGGATTACAACAACAACATAGCATTTTGGCACAAATAAAAAAATAAATTGTTCTGAATCTTACCATCACCAAATTTAGACAAATGGCAGTAAACAATGTTATATTCAATGTATAAAAAATAAGATTTTAAAAAAGGTGCTTTTGCGATAGTAAATTTCTTGTGACAATTTAAAAAAAAAAATCTAGTGTATATATTTTTCTAGAGCCGGTTTTTCATTACCTACAACTTTGCCGAAAGCACTATTTCCATCGAACAAGCCGTTTTTGTAATATAGGATATTTATTTCATCACCCATATTTTTGGATCCTTCTGAAACAGTAGTCGTGAGAAGTCAACATGAGCAACTGATGTCATAAAATAACCTCAACAACAGTGCAAATTTTATGCGAAAACGAAATGATCGATCAGATCAGCATTGATTTGCGAAGTAGCGTGGACTTCCTCAGTAAATAATTTTCAGAGGATGGGACCCATAATTGAACCCTGAAGCACTTCTGAACAACCTTCAGATTTGTTGTTTTCGTTTAAAAATCAAATTAATTGCCTGGAAACTAAACTTCAAAAACTTTTCAAAGCTGATCGTTTCATCTATAATACTTGACATCTCGAGGGTATTTTCAAGATATTTCAATACACCTTTAGAATACGATAAAAAATGCTAAAGATCGTTACGGTTTATAAACAGTAGATCCCGCAACTGTCCGGCACTGGACTAAGAGCTACAATTACTGGTCATTGGCATGGTTGTAAACGACCGCGATCGCTTTCATATGTAGGATGAAGTACAGAATAATAAACCTATATTACATCCGCCACCATCGGAGCCATATAAAACAAGTTGTTCATTTTGATTTCATTCCCCGATATATTCTAGACGCAAAGCAAAGAAAAACTGACCGAAACAAAATATATGCTGATACGGTGTATTGTAATTGTTTTATGCTATTATATTTATTCCGACTTTCAAACCACTGTACCGCGATTGAAGTGGGTTTTATTGTAGCTTCGAAAGAATCTCTCAGTGCTAGGTGCTTAATTTCAGCAGCTCCTGTTTAATTGATGCCATAAAAGTGAATTACATGTAACGGATTATTGATACAATTTAGAAAGTGTATCTAGAGTTGAGTCTTTTTGAAAAAGAAGTCCACAGCAGAAGCGGCAGATTCACCTGTTCTTCGACTGCGGTGTCATTCCCACCATAATCATCTGAATGCGGTGTCTCGCTGCGTCGTCGCCATGATGCTTAAATTTGCATGTAATGATATTCCATCAGATTCGCTCTGGTTGAACCGCCACCGCCGTCCCGGCGGTCGATGCGCTAATGATAAGTTAATTCATGTTTAGCATAAAACGCGTATTCATCAGCATGCAAACGGTGTTCCGGTGGGTTTTGATGGGCTACCTCACCTATTACACCCTGCGACTACGCAACAGAGAGAACTTCCTCCGACGCAGTTTTCCGTTGATTTTCGACCAAAATTTGCTGATTAATTATGCGAACTAAACTGCAGACGAGACGAAGTTTGAATAGCCGCTGTGTCATTTCGTAACGACTGTTCTGTTATGTTAGTTCTGATTTTTTTTTGTTCCAATTCTACACGACCGCATCGCGGTAATTAGCATTCTCTTTGTGAGCGCGATCGCTTTCGATGGAGGAACACAAACTGCCCATTTTGTGGACCCGGTAAGCCACACATTTTTCATCGCGCGTTTATGCTAATTTCGTCGAATTTCGTCATTCCATATGGCCCAACGGACCGACACACCGCATTCCCGTTCTGCTTAGAATGTGAATCAAACTGGATGGCAGCGATTCCGAAACCGTGCTTCGAGCGAGCCTTCTTCCGGGGGTGTTTCGAACCGCAAATTAACGCACGCCGCTTCCTGTTCAGTTCGCTCGATCTGTCATAAAGAGTCACAAGGCGTTCGAAAACGTATCAAGATTTGAAAATCTTCATTCCAACCGGACTGTTGCGAAGAAGAGGAAATCTTTTCCTACCTTCATGTTAACTAGCTGATCACTTACCACTGGCATGACAGCCGCAGGTGATAACGATCGCCATCCCGAGTGTGTAGGCGGTTAGTTCAAGTTCAGCAACGAAATGAATCGAACGGCTGTGTCGTCGCACAACGAAAGCTATCGGAACGAAAGTTGGCTCAACGGCAGTAGTTTCTACTACGAGTACGACTGCGACGGTGCGGCTGCCATCCCGGAAGGGATCGCGACTGTGCGTTTTCAAATGCTGATCTACCTGGCGTACACGACCATCTTTCTGATCTCCGTCGTCGGCAATGTGGCAGTGCTGCTGGTGGTAGTGTTGATTCCTCGCATGAAAACCGTTACCAACTACTTCATAGCGAATCTCGCCCTTGGCGACATACTGATGACGATCTTTTGCATCCCGTTCAGCTTCGTGTCCATTTTCGTCCTGCAGTATTGGCCCTTCGGAGCGGCTATCTGCCAGCTGGTTAACTATTCGCAAGCGATCTCCGTACTGATCAGTGCATACACGATGATCGCGATCAGTGCCGATCGGTATGTGGCTATTATGTACCCGTTTCGACCACGAGTCACTAAAAAATTCGCCAAACTATTGATCTCATGCGTGTGGATAGGAGCGCTTCTAACGGCAGCACCGATTCCCGTGTTTTCCACCCTCATCCAACCAACCGAGTGGTACGACCAGTGCGATCTGTCAATCTGCACCGAAGTCTGGCCGAACGATGACTCCGACCGGAACTACTCCATAACTCTGATCACGCTCCAGTTCCTGCTTCCACTAATCGTACTCGTCTTCACCTACAGCCGAATTGCCTGCAAAGTTTGGGCTAAAAATCCACCCGGTGAATCCGTTAAGCAACGTGACCAACGCATCCTTCGATCCAAGCGCAAGATGATCAAAATGATGATCACCGTCGTGTTGGTTTTTACCGTCTGCTGGCTTCCGTTCAACATCTTCATGCTGATCCCGCTCGATCCGGAGTGGCGATTGCTGCCCTATCTGTGGTTCCTCTTCCACTGGCTGGCAATGTCCCACAGCTGCTATAACCCCATAATCTACTGCTATATGAACGAAAAGTTCCGCAAAGGTTTCGTCCATCTGGTGCACCCGGGAAGTGCCGGTCAGAGCTGCTGCTGCTGCTGTTGTAAGCAAACGGTACGCCGAAAAAGTGATGCCAGCACTGGAACGGAAATGATGCAACTTTTTCCTTCGGTAACGATGCTCACCACCGTCAGCCTGGGTGCCAGCGGGGCCCACTTCACAGCGGAGTGCTGTAAACGGTTCACATGAATGTGCTGAAAGTAACAATAAACAGTTTGAGACTTTTTTCTATTTTGTTTCTAGAAATTCGAATTGAAAAACAAAATCGAGCATCGGCCTTGTGTGCGGTTCAGCCACCTCTCGGACAGATTTATCAGCGGTCCGTGTCCAACAGAACTAGTAGAAAAATCATCACCGTTTTGTTATCAGAACCAGTTTCAGCGTCCGTTCTGTTCGTGTTGTCAACCGAGGCTTTGTTCTCGCTGCTAGGTATAATAGAGTGCAACATTCTCCGCGTGCAGTCGGTCGGAAATCAAAGCCTGGCTCGCTCGGGGCAAAACGACCCACAGCACGTACCGTCCACGTTAGCTTCATTGTACAGCTTTGTGTGTTTCAAATAAAGATATTATGATAATCGTAGCGATGAGTCTCCATTAAAATGACGTCGAAAATTCTTTCCATACGCGAACATTGACACTCTTAATCGCACTTCGTGCCCTCCTTCCGGAATGCAGAGATCTTCCCCGCAATCCCCTATCCAGATAATCCATTGTCTTCCCACCACTTTGCGCTTTTTTGTTACGAACGTCATTCGAATTACTAAGTAGCACCTGTCTGTTCGTCGGTGTGTCGAACCGGCTGCCGATAACTGAATCGCAACGCGGCAGAATTAGCAACTACAGGGGCTGCTGCTGTAGCGACAATTTCGGCCATCCATTATCCATTCAGCCATCAGGTAAGTGCCGTTCGACACATTCGCAAAACAAACGGAATGTGAAGCAACGGTCCGCGACTGCTGTCCGCTCAAAACTGATTCGAAGTGGTTCGTGTATTTGTTTAGCCTGTGATTCTAGACTATAGGAAAAAACTGACCATATGTTTTATATACCCTAAATAGTATTGTTGATAAGTAAAATTATGTTTCTTGCAAGTATGACAAATTACCATGCGCGTCCATTCCATTTTCAAAACCAAGAGAAATCAATAAACTAGGCTGCTTTGGGAAGACGAATCGTTCTTCTCAACAGGTGTTGACGATAGTTATAATCAAACTTTTACTGCAATAAATTAGCTGAACTCCAAGAGACTCTCGATAAATGGATCAAAAATTCAGATTGTGGACAGACTTAAAAAGCTGGCCGTAGCCTCCGGCGGTCAAACTGAATTTAGGAGTATAGATTGTGAGCTCTGAAAGCTATGCTGTCGAACGCAATCGTGAGATTTTAAAAAAAAAGGATGGTGAGTTCGGGATTCTAAACTTTATACGTAGAATTTTGGGATTTCAGGTTCGACTGTGAAAACTGGACTGACTCGGGTCTCTGGATCATAAAGCATAAAACCTAGATTCTATATTCGGGACTTTTGATACCTAACTTTCAGTGCTGAACCCTCAATCTGGTAGTATGAACTCGAAACTTCAAATTGTGAATCCCGGATTCCTGATTCATATGAAATGAAATTATTGACATTATTTAACGCTGATAAAAAAAATTAAAAATATACACTGACGAAAATTAAATTATAAAAATATACTGAAGAAAAACTATTTACAATGAGTGTAACGAACAAAAAGAATTTTAGAAACAATAAAATAAAAATATTAGAATAGAAATTTGAGCTAAATCATTATGAATTCTGAAATCCGTGGTAATCCTGAAATCCGGGTTTGAAGCCACGTCACTTCCGACATCTGCATCAAAAACTTGATTCGAAAAGAGTATTCCATAATATCTGCTAATTATGAAAAACTTTCGAGTTCGGCTTGAGAAAAAGTTATCTACCCTTGCGAATCAAGATTATTTCCGTGCAAACAAACGCGTCTATTTCTGAATCCCCGTGAAAAATCCCCTATCAATAAAACTCCATAAATTGGGATATATTATAAAAAACTAATAGAAAATTTAGGAAATATTCTAATTGTAGAAAAATTTAACAATAAATGCCACATAAAAAATATTATTAACGAAAAAAAAAATTCAAATTTAATTTGCAAAAACAAACAGAAATTATAATCCTAAGCCATGATAAACTACGAATGTGAAATAATGATCATGAGACATGAGTTAAGTTCAAAAAGTAAAAGAAACGAGTTCTAAATTGATGTCCCGGGTTTAGTGCTGACATGAATCGAACGTCGGGACTATTTCTTGCGACGAGTACCTATTGATAATAAAAACATTTTTAGCATCTAAACGATAAACTATCCCGAACAAGAATGTCTTCACCAAAGTATTATCTACATTGGTGAAGACATTCTTGTTCGGGATAGTTTATCGTTTAGATGCTTAATAAATTAACAGTAAAAAAAAGTTTGAAAAGATTTTTTTTTTTCGTGACAAATTTAATTTTTTTTCTCTAAGTTCAGTAAACTATTTTTAGTTAGCTTATGATATAAAAAAATTCAGATTCATTAAATTGAGCTTATGAAGATTTTTAATATATAATTAGACCTTTGTGGTTTTCCCTCAAAAGGATTTTTTCGTTTCACGGTTTATATTTTTACGGAAGGACAAACATTACTGTCTACAACTTTGCTGAAGACGTTACACAAATTAAACCGAATGTTCGGGCTTAAATTAATTTTTTTTTCTAAAAATTTTTTACTTTTTTGTTACTCATTTCTCCATGATCGTACAGCCATCAATGTTTAGTCTTTAATTTAATAATCTAATAATTTTCATAAAAAATTAGTTTTCTAAAAAATAAGCTTAGACATTTTTTTTAATTTTTTTTTCAAAGAGTATATTTTTTTCAGATCCTCCCAGATGGTATCGAGGTGCAATGCTGGCCTAACAAGCCAGTCGTCGTAGGTTCGAGTCTCAACTCGGAAGAAACTGTTAGTGTCAGTAGGATAATAATCATAGCGCTAGCCCCGCAATTATCCTGTACACTCGACAGTTGTCTGTATAACAAGAAGGTCGAGTTCCGAATCGGAATGTAGCACCAAGGCTTGCTTGATTTTTTTCAGAAAGACAAAATTACTATCTACAACTTTGCCGAAGACGTCAAACCGATCAAACAAACTGTTTTGGCTCTAATAATATTTGTATACTGCATAGAAATTTTACATTTTTCTATTGACTAAAGAATCAACCAAAGTTTCAACCAAATTAGAAAAGGCCGATTAAAATGGTTATCCGATTTTTTGTGGAATTGCTTAGTGGATAAATAAAACAAAAATTAGCAAATATCATGAAGCAGACGTACAAATGTCAATAGATCTTTTGTAAAAAAAATACGTTTCTGAACTATAATGAACTACAAATGATGCATAATGATTAGAAAAAATTAACACGTCAAAATAGAAAGTAAAAATGACAAATATTGGAATGGTTAGTTTGAAAACAAAAACAGGGAAACAACAAAAAAAAATAAAAAAGCATATAAAAAATAATATGAAATAAAAAATATCCTGGCGAATATATGACCAACTAGCAAAAAAAAATTGATTGAACAACCAAAAAATTGATAAGAACATGCGAAACAAAAAACAAACGAAAAATAGAAGAATAACAGAAAACAACGAAATAATATCTTGAAAAAAAAAAGAACTGACATAATTATAACCATAAAAAATACGGAAAAATATGAATGAATATCAAAAAAAAAAAATCAAACAAAAAAAATTTACAAAATAAAGCGCTTTCTAAAGAAGTGCAAATTATTCATCAAATAAACACTAAACTAAAATTAAACTGAACGAGTTAATAATAAAAAAAATCAACAAAGATAACAAAACTTCACAAAAAATGCCAACAATAAACTTAACATGAAAAAAATATCAAATAATTGCCAACGATAAAAAACATTGAAACTGAAATCACACATGAGTAGAAATAAAAAAGAGCATTCATTGAATAATAATCTGAAAAATTTACAGAATATCGTGATTTGTAGAGAAATTGAATAAAGAACACAAAAAGACAAATTTTGATAAACTGAACTGTAAAATTACAATCACAAAATTTACAAAAGAGTATGAATAGCAAATAATACAATTGAATACAATTACAATTACAATTGAAAATAAAGTTAAAAAGGTAAATAAAAAAAATAAAATGAAGAAACTATACCTCTGGTATAAATTAAGATAACACAAATAGTTTTAAAAATCATAAAAGAACATAAAAGATTGCAAACAAAAAAAAAACAAAAAAAAAAAACAAATCAAATCAAAAAAGCTATCGAAAATTAAAAGAAAATTGAAAAAATTAAAAAAACAAATTAAAAAATATCATGAAAATATAAAAAAAATTAAACAAATAAAAAATATGTAGAATAAAATAAAAACGAATAAAAAAAAAAAAAACAAACAAATATTATAGAGAAAAATAAATGAGTATTTTTTAAACAAACAGTGCAAAAATGGTTACCAAAGAGAGGTGAGGACGCCTCCCTGCCAGCAATAAACGAAATGTAACGAAGTACAGGTCGGACTGGATTATATAGAGACGCGATTATATAATAACTCGATTCTGTGTGATTCGATTATATATAATTTTAGACTCGATTTTATATATGTAGTAGCAAAAAAAATTTTGAATTTCAAACATGACTTATCTAGAGCTAGTATGCCGCAAGAGAACATCCATGAAATACGTAACGGAAAAAAATAGAAATTAAAAAAAATTAAAAAACTGATAAAATTGGGTTAATACACCTGGGTACATAAAAATAATTTCAAAATAAAAATAAATTTTTCAAAATTTGAAAAACAAATACAAACGAGTTGACAAATCAATCAACACTGATTCGAATTTTTCTTTACATTTGACTGCAATCACATCAGAAAAAACTACAAGATATATATTTTATTTTATTTTTTTCTGTAAGAAATGTGTTTTCTGACTTTTAGGGGGATGAGTCAAAAATAAAAAATTGTTATTCATTCGACATCAAATCATTTTTGTAAAATAAATAAAAAAACATTTTTTTCTTCTCTGATTCGATTATACAAAGTGAGAAAAAATCGGAGACTATATATAATCGATTCCGACCTGTAGAGCAATTCCACCAAAAAGGACAACTATTTTTGATTTGTCTAAAACTTTGCATAAAAGTTTCTGTGGGCAAAATATGCCATTTTGTACTATTGTTTTTTTTTTATTTTGAATAAAAAAAATGTTGTGTAAAGAAGCGAATTATTAGAAAAAAATTTGAATAGTTTTCGCAGAAGAAATTTAGATTTATAAATTCGTAATAATTACATTATTTTTTTTTTCTCACGGTTTTTTTCTAGAAGAGCAAAATTTCCATCTATAACTCTATAATTTTTGAGAATGTATGCAGAAATGTTATACAAAAAAAAAGTTATTATTGAAAATATTTTTTGTATACTTTTCGTAGGAGAAAATTTAGATTCATAAGAAAATGAGTTTTTAAGATATTAAATTTATGATAATTTTATTTCTGTGTTTTTTTATGTCACGCCAAATTTTTTTTCTGGGAGGACATATTCACTGTTTACAACTTTGGCGGAGACTTGAATCGAACAACAGTTCTTGCTCATTTTTTTAGAAAGTTTTTGCTTTTTCTTTCTGTATCATCGCACAACGATCAATGTTTAGCTAATCTTGTGTAATTTTCATGAATAAGCTTTTTAAAACCAATTTTAATTCTTTCTGAAAAAATTTTTTTTTCCTTGAAAAAAAATATTTTTGTTTTTTTTTCAGGGAGACAAAATTATTTTCAATAACTTTTCCGAAGACGTTACACCGATCAAACAAACCGTTCTGGCTCTGAAAATATTTGTAGTCATCTTTTTTACGCAGCATAAAAATATGATTTTTTTAAATAATGAACACGAAGTTAATGAATAAATGATAAAACAGGTTAAAAACAAGAAGCACAGTCTCAAAAAGTTTAGCTTCTCCTAAAATGGTCAAATTTGAATAACTCTATCTCGTGATTCCGACAACCTTGAGAGTTTTGGTCTCCAGAAAAGTTGTTCAGGAGAGCTTGTGAACGGCGAATGTTTTGAGTATTTAAAAGTGAATTTATCTCGTGAATCCAACCACTTAGAAAGTTACGATCTACGACAAAGTTGCTCAGGTTGTCGAGGGTTTCTAGTTGGTGCAGATTTCGATTTGAAATTCGACCGCGACGGAGCGCTTTTGTGTACATAGATGAGCATTTCGAATTTACTTTTTTTTTGTGAATCCAACCAGTTGAAATGTATAGGATTTCAGCAAACTTCTTCAGGAAGATATAATTCTCTGACTGTTATACTGTTGGGTATGGAGCTAAGTCGCTACCATTTAGAAAGATACGGTCTGCAGGAAACTTGTATAGAAGGAAATGGGCTTTTGGTTCATGGACAGTTTGGTTGGAAATAGGACCACTACGTGGCACTAGTGTGCGTTTAGTGATTGAAATATCTCCAAATATCTGTAATATAAATGATTTGGTTTTTCATTTTTGTTACAATTGATTAAATTTTTGGTGTTCATTGTGAGGAAGTGCTCGTATTTAGACAGGATCCAACCCGTAGCATGGGACAATATTAGTGTTTAGGATGATGCGAAGTAACCCACAGAATTTGTGGTCTATGGAGAGCGGCGTCATTCATCATTCAGCAGTACCCACCAAAATCAAATATTTTTTAAGTTGATATGAGTCTAGGTTATTTTCTAATTCAACTTTTATTCGGCTATTTGATTCAGCTTGCTGAACACATGAAAAATTCCAGTGAAGTGAAATGACCACCCAAGAAAAATAAACCATTAAATTTGTAACATACTTTGGATGGCGATAAACCAGTTAAAATATGGCCAATCCAATTACCCTAACCCAACTGAGTGGCCTCAAAAACCACATTCTCTTCAACCGCGAGCGTCACATTTGACCGACTCATGAATCTCTCGCGAAGATACCTGACGCAGATCATGGAAACTTTTAGTTTCCTCCTCAAAAAAAAACTGACTAAAAGAAAATGCATCATTTAACAGACCAGTAATCATCAACACGGCGGTGGATGTTGCACTGTGCGGCACATTCTTTATGCGCCTCTCGTTACATTTCACAGTAAATTTTTCAACTTTATAACCCCGTCGCATCTAGCGCGAGCACTCGGTACGCGATCGTGATCGATCGCACGCTCCGAACCCTACGTCGTTGTGTGCTGTGTGGAAGGTACGTACATCCCGAGTGACCAAATCCAGCTCGAATTGCAGTGGTGAAGCGAGAGAGAGAGAGCAAAACTAGCTTACAGAATAAGTAACCCTGTTTAATGATGTAATCAAGTTGATGTTAGTTAATCGACGATTGAGATCGAACCGCGTACACTCACACCACAGTGAGCGCCGACTGCGTCAGCAGGCCTACGGACCTGATACCTGATTGGCATTCCTGGTGGTGTGCGTTACCTTCTCGATTTCGCGTCACTGGGGCTCGCGAGTGCGCTCGGGCCTTCCCGCATAACAAACCGCGCCGCAGAAGTACAGTTAGCAGCGCACCAGTGCTTTGCCGTTGTCTGCACCGCGCGAGGCGAGTAGCATGGCTTCCAAGGGTGTGTTGGTGGTGTGTTCAGCGACGACGACGACGACGATAAAAAAAGCTGACTCGGCGTTCTTCACCTTCATTTAACTTTTTTCTGCTTCTTTATGGTCGCAGCACTAACACCACCCCTCCCCTTCTCCAATGTTTACCACCCACCCCACCGGACCCGCATCGACAAGTGTGTGCTCGCTGCTCGCTGTCAAGGGAAGCAAGTGGCCGCGACGATCGAGGGGAGGTGTGGTGGTTCGCTGTTTCAGGCGAAGTCGTTCAAGATCTCCTAAGCGCTCGAGACTTGGATTTCTAGCGTGGTTTTCTGAGATGGCATGTTTTTGTCTACACCAAGAGCGCTGGTGGAGCGTCGTCTTGTTGTGCAGCCGTGGCAGCATAGAAGACCACCATTTCACCGTGACTTTGATCATGACACTCAGTGCCGTGGCCGTGAGCCATGAACAGTAACAGCAGCAGCAGAAAATGCGCCGCGTGTTTGCTTGGCGGAGATCTTGGACTTGAAGTCGCGCTGCTGCTGCTGCTGCTGCTGCTGCTGCTGCTGCTGCTGCTGCCGCCGCTTATGCTGGTGTGGTGATGGTAAGTTTTTTTCGCTTTGCCTCAAGACTTCTGGTGGTGATTTAAAATGGCGGAGAAAGGAAATGAGAAATTAAATTAGAATGGGGGCTTTCCTTCTTCTAGCTCCGTCGCTTGACCACTTCGGAGCCGCAGCGAGGCCGCGACGTCGGATTAAACCCCCGGTGAAAGGGGAAGGCAGCAATTAGAGCTCATCATCGTCACCCTGTGCTGCGTCTTCGCTGGACCACCAGCGTTGAAACGAGCGCGTTCAGGGATGGCGCTTTCAAGATCAAAGCCAAGGTTAATGAACTTTCACTCTACCACGGATGAGTTGAGGTTACCTCTCACTCGCTTTTGCTTTGTTTCTAGGAGTTACACAAAAAAAGTAAACGCAAAAAAGTAGGCGCCGATCAATCGGTTTTATCGCTTCCTGCTCTCACAGCCCAGAAGGCCAATTAGAGGCAGATATGATCGAGACAGTCTTTCTCCTGCCTAGCATCAGGAGGATACATGATAGAACCAAAGATAGAAATAATAATAAACCGGCGAGGGTGAAGAAAAGTGTGGAATGTGCTGGAGTTCTCTTTTTGTGGTTGAGAGACACACGGAAACTAATCCGTTCTCTTTCTCATTAATAAAAAGCTAACCGTATTATAATGAATATTACGATATTATGAACAAGCGTTTCTAAAAATATTATTCAAGGCCATTAGAAGAGTGTCAAATTATGCACAAAAACTGCAAGCATTGAAAAACGATCAAATTTATATTCTTTTGATGCACATATGAAAAATGTCCGCCAAACCAGTTGCTATTTAAATTTGCATCATCATAAACTGACAGATGATAAACGCCACCAAGTTCATTCTCAGTTTACTATGAAATGCAGAACTGGAAGTCATTTTATCAACAAAAAACGAACTCGGCATTGGAAGATTTTTGTCTTTTTCGAGACCTGCACACATTTATTTTTATTGGATATAAAATACGTTTAATAGGTCCATAATTTTATAACTATGTCGGTGATAAAAAATAAGCTCAATTGGAAATAATTTATTCGACAGCTACCACACAAAAGTACATTGATCATGATTTTTGTTCTTTAGAATAACTTTTGAAAGAGTGTATTTTCCAAAATTTATCAATTTACTGTTAAGACACCGTTCCTTGGAAACTACAACTCGGATCAAAACTCAGTGAATCTACATTAACCTTTTCTTCACCACAAAGTGTTGAAAAATACACGAAATACTCAAAAATTACAGCTTTAATTACTAGAATCATCCTAAGTTATTATTTCGTTCAAAAGAAATAAAAACTGTGATGGAAGCTGCAAAGCTTTTGAGGTCATTTTATACCATGTTTTTGCCAAAACAATTTTATTTTGTTAAAATAACTTTAAAATAAAGTTTGGCAAACAAGGTATGCTACATGTGTCACTCGCGTTTAGTTTTTAACTCCGTGATGACTCGGGAAGCCAGAAAGCCAGAAAAATCAACTCACAAGTCACAATCAGTCCTTGTTTATCGGTTCCACTGGCGTCGACTAAACAAAAGTCACTTTTTTGCTAGTTAACGTGTATATACGATAAACAGCATGAGATAACAAAGCACCAATTTGTCTCTTCAGTCCGGAAGCCTTCTTAGAGAACTTTGAGCAATGATTCTAACTTTATTTTGGGCGACTCGTATAATTTCAAGTTCGATTTTTTTTGCCTGTTTTTTCCTCTTCTGTAGAGCCAAAACACGACTGCATCCATTGAATAGGATTATTGTTGTACGACCCATAATTTATTTGATACTAATCAAATATTTTGTCCCAATTAAAGTGTAATTAACATTGGTTGGTTGGTGCCTTCCAGTTAGTCTCGAGGTACGATGTTGGCCTATCAAACCAGTCGTCGTAGGTTCGATTCCCGGCTCGGAAGAGACTGTTAGTGTCTGCAGGATCTGTAGTACATCAAATAGTTGGCTCCGAAGTCTGTATATAGAAAAAAAAAACAGAAGGTCGAATTCCGAAACGGAATGTAGCACCAAGGCTTTAACATTGGTTGACATTGCACTCGATTCCAGTCAGGTTCGACTCGTTTTATAATCCTGCACCAGGTTTTTTTTCTGTACCAGGTTTACTTCGCTACATTTCTAGAGGTATTAGTAAGCCTGCTCCAAATGACATACTTGGATTGAACAGTGCTCCACAATTGCAGAGTAAATGTTCATGAGTTTTTCCCATTTTATAGAGATGATACCTACTCGGGTAGTGACCAGTCAACAGACCTGTAATTACCCGAAGATCATTTTTCCCTGAACAATATCTTTACTAATATATTCAGTAATTGGGACAAATTCAGACTGAATGCCGTCCTAAAGAAGTTTACAGTTAAAAGAAAAGCATCCCAGTACCCTACCATCGTTAACCCAAGGCTCTTGAATAAACCTACGTCGATATTCTTTTTGGAAGATCTTCTACTGAGCACGGCTGATGTGCCCTTAGCGCGATGAAGATTTTCCTGAACAAATTTAATAAGACTCATTGCTTGTTGTATGACACTTAAATGTTACTTTTTTTGGACACGGTCTTAAACAGACCTATTTCTAGAGTTTCCGCCAGGCAGTTCGGTGTATGATTCTTTGCAACCATTGGCACTGCCCTTGGCGTTTAGAACAATTGCTTCCAGCGTTGCCACTATTTCTACTAGAGCCTCCCATTCTCAACTTGCTTGTCCCTGGCGATTGTAAATTTTGCTGGACTTCATTGGAATCCTAGGTTGCATCATCTGAGACTTCAGCGCAATTGATCGGTTCTCCTGAAATTACTGGGGCAGGGCATTTCTTTTTAATTAGAATCAGCCCATACCTGTAAATCAGTGAAAACTTTCTCTCTTCCGGCTCACGTAACGAAGAATCGTCAACTGTAAGAGTGAGTTCTGCATAATCGCCCTTTACGTGGGGCCGCATCAGTCATTAGATTCTCATTCTGGCTTCAAGAGGTTAAACGGGTTTCAAAAAAGTTGTATTTTAATCAATTCTTGATCTTTTTATTGATCTACATCTCTAAGACATTAAACACTCTACAAACAGCACGTCGTTTTAAAGAGGAATGCACAATGGTCCAGAAAGCGAATGCAGAGGAAAATGTAGATCTAGAATTCTGTTTTAGACGACTTGCAGAGTTTTTGAGACAAACATTTTACAATGCTGAAATCGTGAATATCTTGATCCTGTTGAAGGTTATTGATGATTATCATAAAAAATACGCCCTTTACATTTGTTTGTCGTACATTTAGGGACAAACATAAAAATATCTCTTGGCTTCATTTTTAGGGTCACATCTGTCTATATACGGAGAAAATTTTAAAAATATTTAATTTTTTGTATTCGAGTAAATTTAATTTGAAAACAAGACAAAAATTTAAAATAAAATCATATTTTTGCAATCAAAAGTACACACATTTGATTTTTTGGTATTTTTTCTTAAAACATGAAATGATTATCATGAATTCCATCCAAAAATATCGAAATTCGTTCATGAACTTTTGCAAATAAAATTCATTGAATAAAGCCGTTTTCGGGCCACCCTATTTCGGAACAGCCACCCTAATGACTTAACAAAAAACACGCGTCTCATTATTTCCGATGGAAATCCCGTCAATTTCAGGCACAGCTGAAACATTTTTGGTGACCTGTTCCGAAACAGAGTGGTTAGAAAAAGCGACTTCATTTGATACATTTTATTTTCAAAAATTCATAACTTAGGGGAACTGCTCCATTATTCATCTCATTGAGCCGATATTCACGAAGAATGCACGGATTAAACACCAAATTCTCACGAAATCATTGAACAAATAAATTAAATATGCTTACGTGCTCTTAGGAATCGTTTAGCATTGCATATTTAGTAAAATTAGCTAGATTTATCCTGAATTTGAAACACAAAACCATTTTTTACAACGCTTCAATATCCATCTCAAAACTTGAATCACTGCTCAATTATTCATCTCACGACGCCCCCATATGTATCACACTGTTAATCATGAATGAATCACATTATCATGAATGAACGTAGCCGCAGCCCGTCGTAGTAGGTTACCTAGATATCCGCTGCAGTTGTTTACGTGCAAAATTGGTAACCTAGGTAACCACTACAGTGCTGTAGATTTATGTCAATTATGTCGGAATAATACAACATTTTCAAAACGATTTTTTCGTATTAACAGGAACTGATTTGGCAACTCTTGATTTTCTTCAAGGCAGTGAAAACAGATGAAAATACATACAGTTGAAATTTAGGAATTGTAGAAATTCATCTCATATATTTCTGCTAATTCAAACTTGTTTTAGGAAATTTGAGGTTGAAATATTCTTAATGATTTTGTTTAGTGATTAAAACAAAAAGTGGTCCGCTAGTGATGAAAAAAAAAGTTTGGTAGGCTGCTGAACGAGTCTAGCAGATGCCCGACTATGATATCAAATTTAGTGCTTTTAAGTGAGTTTTTGAGGATTATACTTTATGAGGAATCTAAAGTGAACTAAGAAGAATCCATTCCATGGATTAGCAGATTGGTTTAAGAAGAAAATATGCGTTTTTTCCTGTTTTCAATTGTGTTCACATGTTGAATGAGATGAATATACGGGCTGAGATGAATAATGGAGCAGTTCCCCTATTTATTTATTATTTATTATTCTAACGAGGTTTTAAACCATGTGTTGATCATTTGTCTCGATTCATAACTTTGGAAACAGCTCTATCAAATTTTAGAGATATAGATTAAGTTGTTCAAAATAAAGCTTTTTTGAAAACCGTTTGATGACCCCTTTGTGCCTGAAGGATCAATCAATTTGAACTGAACAAAGTGATTTCTTTTTTGTTTCACTACGTTCAAATCGTTTAGATTCGTAACTATTTGTTTTTTTTTTGTGAAAGACATCGTGTGGCTTAACTAGAAAAAAAGTTCGAATATGAAAATTCTTTGGAAATCATTCTCAGAATTCATATTTAATAACATTTGCTGACAAATTTATCATTTAATAACGTTTGAAAAATTGGTATAAATTCAGCAATTGAAAAAAAGCTCTATGATGCACTTTTTACCGCAAATCAAGATGGTGCCGATTCCAATTGGAATTGTATTCTTAAATTAACGATTTGTTAGTTATGAGCTTTTGAAAAGTTACCCTTGTGAAAAAAAGTGATTAACCCTCTAGTGCCCAATGCCGCCTTTTGGCGGGCTTCAGTCAAACCTCTAAAAAGCTTCAATAAAAAGTGTTATGATTCATAGTGATTTTACCGAAGCCCGTCTAGAAATTAACTTGGGCACTAGAGAGTTAACGAAAAAAGCAATTCTGAGTCCCTTTCAGATAAGAGCTAGTCACGTCTAGTCGTTTTACCATTTGGCTCAGCTTTTCTAACAGCGACATCAACCTTCATTACGGTTATCCTTACGCACACTGACTTCGTTCAATGTTTTAGTATTTTATAGTTCAGACGAAAAGTTTGGTGTGCAATTTACAGGAACACTGAAATTCAACGCACAACACTTATTCAGTTGTGGTTAACTTGAATAATACAGTAAGATTCAGTTCCAGTTCTCATGGTTTATATAAAATTCTTTAGTTGAGAATAGTTATTATGAACTCATAAGCGTATAGTATGTTTAATACGGATTAAAGAAGTTTTACTAATTCATGATTTCCATTGTGATGATAGTCCAATCTCGTTTTGAAGACATTTTTTCTCATTTTAAACATTCCAAAGCTTCCATGTACTTTCCTTAGATGACGACTGTACTTAATTTTGGAGGAAGATCCATGAAACTATTGCCAGCACTCTGTTCCTTCGTTAGTCTACCCAGTGAATTAATCGAAATTCACTTCGATAATTAGTGGGACAATTATGAGCTTACCTGTAATGAAAAAATATAAATGTAAACGTTAGTTAACTGTATGAAAAGTGTATAAGTTTTATTACATTTTTTTATTTTATACGAGAACCTGATAGGCGGGATAGCGATATTAAAACAGGTACTGAAATCTAACTAGAAGGTGCGCCTTCAGGTACTTCATCTAAAAATACCCACCGAAACATGCAATGCTTCATTCCATCAAGAATCTGTACTTCCTCCCTCCCTTTACCTCCTCAAGGCCCAAAGACCGGCCCCATCTCGAAGGAGCAACTCTTGGACCCATCCGTGCCCGGCAACCAACAGTTCCAACAAAAGACTTCAACGCGCAAATAGGAAACATCCGTTCGCACTCTTCTAGGCAACGCCACGAATGAACGAACGAAACCGTGCGAGTGGCCAAGAACCGTGAAGAAAAGCGTCGTTCCCGTGCCAGGAGCGGCAGAGCAGAGCCATGTTCGTTTTGTTTCCAGCGGGCAAGTTTTTTTTCTCCTGCTCCACGCTGCACAGCACAAAGCTGGTGAAGAAGTGGTGTGGTGTTCGCCTGCCTTTGCTAATATAATGGGCCAGCCCCGAACTATCATCCCCAAGTGCGCCCCGCTGTCCTTTCGTCCGTCCGTCCGTTCGTCGACGGAGCTCAGAGTGTGCAGCCGAGTACAACAACAACCGGTGCTTTTATGGAGTGCCTTGTATATAATTTCCTGCTATCTGTCCGCCCGGTGCTGTGGACGATCATCATCATCGGGAGAAGAGACCTCGCGCAAACGACACGAAGCGAAACAGGCAAGAATGTGTGCGCTGCTATATAGCGGACCATCGCTGGTCCCGTCTTTATACTTATATGAAAAAATATTCTTCTATACGGCTCTCCGGCTAGTAGCTGTTGCGGGTCGCCCCTCCACCCAGACCGACCGCGTTCCGCACGCGTACGAGGCCACAAAGCTTCTGTACCGAACCGAACCAAGCGAAATCAGGTTTTATCAAGGTCAAACTTTTAGAAGATATTGACCTTGCATTGGCTGCCTGCCTGCTAGGATTCACGACCAGTGGAGCACGAACGGTTATTTAATTTTTTTCCCGACAAAATAATTATCGCGCAGAATGATGTTTTTCGTTGCTAGCTGAAGCAAGATCTGGAGCAAGGAGAAACAACCGTGTGTCAATTAAGTGCAACATGTGGCAGGCAACAACTGAGCCGCTCCACCCGCGCGCGTTGATTTATACCTTAAAAATTTCACATCGAGCGCGGCACCCGATGGCATTCGAAGAAGAACATTCTGATCCCGCCATAAATCCGTAAATCCGGCCTCCAATTATAAAGATTTATTTCTATCAAATTCCACCCCTTCCCGAACTAGTTTACTCGATCCCAATCCGACTGCATTGTATACCAATCATTAGAAACTCGATAGTCATCTTCCTTTCCTCCGAAGCACACACCGGTAAAAATATCGACTGTCACATCTCTTCGAAACGCTCACATGACCCGCCCGCGCCCATCCCTTCATCCAAACCCAATAGACAATAGATCTTCCACACTGACTGCGCTTGCACAGGTCCTGTGTGTGTCTATCCTAGGCCTAGCTTCCCTTCGTCGACTTCCAACTGTTGCGCGCTGTTGGGATCGCACGCAGAAATTCTCCCACGATTTCTATCCGATTCGCCGTACCACACCGCGCACACTCCACACCTCACCATCCACGGTTCACGACCTCGACCTTTCGGGGATTCGCAATCCGATCAGGGATGATGATTCTGGAAGCTCGCTCCGGTCGTTCGTTCGTTCCGTTGTGTTTTGCTCACCCGTTGTTTGATCAGCAGGAAAATGAAATAAAATTGAACGAAATGGGAGAAAAATACGAGACAGGAAAAACAAAGAACCTGCGCAGGTAGCTTACTAGGAGGACCTTTTCCATCTCCTACTCCTTGTCCCGGGACCGGGTTGAAGAATCAACCAACGAAGAGATGAGTGTCGCAGGTTGGGATTGCCGGTTTTTTTTTCATCAAGTCTTGGTCTCCACTCCGGAGGATGTTTGTCTTTACCGTCCCAGCGTTGAAGTGAAATTGGATTCGCAGTTTGTTTGTGTTTGAATTGGGAAAAAATTTCCTGTCAATAAAAAATTCAGGTTGTCACGATGACTAGGGTTCAAGCAAATCGGAGGGGTTGGTGTTACCATTAAACAGGGTATATAAAATTAAAAAAATATTATAGAGCGGTCAGGTCCAAAGTTTTAATTCACTTGTAATCAATCACTTTCTAAAGATAGATTGAAATAATCAAGTAGAAGTGTATCTCTAAAATTTAGTTTTGCAAACTTAACAGCATAAGCTATTTTAATGACTATTTCAGGCCACTTTTGGCATGTAAAATTGCTGCTAAGGAAGTGTAGTTTTTTTACGAACTTCATTAACACTCACATGATACATACTGAAATCTCAGAAGAAAAGATTTTTCTTCTTCAGAAAAATATTGTTTTCGCCGTGACATGAAAGGTAACTGAAATGGTGATTATCACCTAATCGTGAGTTAGGATTAAGTAAAAAGTTGATCTGAAAGCATTTGGGTTCTAGTTTTAGATGAATGGTATATCATGGATTTGTAATGTGAACTCAAAACCGCTCAGTTTTTTTTTAAATTCTTTTAGCACCAATATTATAAGTGGTTAATTGGTGGTTTCGAAATCCAATTTGTGGTAATTTGTGGTTGAGTAATTTCTGAGAAATTTTCAGAAAACTGAGTCAAGCCATCTCTGAAAATGATTTCGCTTAAAATGAATCGGACAACGATGATATATACATCAATCGAAAGCTCTTAATCTTAATTTTGTAGGCATACTTCATATTAAAATAATTAAAAAACTATTATTTAAATTTTTGAACATTGTTTACCTCTTGTTGTCAACACCGACCGTACGCGGCGTTGGATGAGCATAGTACTGGCACCTGCCGATGTTAGTGCTAGTGGGTTATCTAGAACATATCGACAGTCGTTCATACACACTAAGGTCGTTTTTTACGCGGGGGATGCGTTCCAAATTTGTATGGGCCCGCGTAAAAAACGACTTTTTTGAGTTGCCAATATAACAAAGAAAACCGTCCTAAAACGTTAAAACCTCGTTTGAATATGATAGTGGCCAATCTGGAGACCAAAATTCAATATTTTAAATTTTGAGTATTCACACCAAAAATTGTGATTTTTTTTAAAAACTGATATATGTTTACTCGTGGCCTAAAACGGAAAAGGTGATTGAAATGAGGTCGATATCTTGTACCGTTTTTGAGTAATGGAGGAAGGCAACCCGCGTAAAAAAAAACCGCGTAAAAAGCGACCTTACTGTATACGACATACAGTTGTCGCTGCCGTTGAAAGCTTTTTGGTTTTATTATTCAGGGGGTAGTTGTAGTAGCATATTCCTGAGACGAGAAAATGAACTGGACTCACACCTTTGGGCATTTACCATGCGTTTCAACCGTTCCCTATAGTTCTAAGGCCCATTCCCGGTCTTCAGGCATCATTCCGGTTTCTAAAATACCCAACAGTCGAATACAGTTGCGTAGTTGGGGACCAAAATATTATTATATTTATCGAAACAAAAAATTGTTCTTTATTATTATCAGGCTGTAATTTATTCCAAGAATAAAAACGTATGTGCTAATACATTTTAACATATAATAGATTTTGTATGAGAAAGACCAGATCACACCTCTAGGTGTATTAATTTAGGTTTTTTTTCAAACAATCGGTAAACGGCAAAACTACATTTCCGGAAATTACGCTCGCATGTCTACGTATAACTTCACTTATTTTGAGGAAATTTACGTAAAACACACGGAGGCTTGTCAACTACAAATATCTGCTAATTGATCAACATTTGCATTTCGCAGCAAATCTGCACATATAGTATCCCTGCTGTTTACATACTGTTTCACCTAGAAATACTCAGAGGAAGAGATTCGCGGTGAAAAAAATCGCCAATTCGGCAACTGGGTTTCATATGTCAGAGGTGCCAGATCTATTCTCAAAGCGCAATGTTGACTAACATTCGACTTGTATAATCGGTGGTGACGGTGAAAGTCCTTAAGAATAGTGAAGTGCTTCGCAAAAACTGTTAAGGTGATATATTTTATGCTTATGTTTAATTTTATACACCTTCACTTATTTTGTTACCTATACACAAGGTTTGTTGAACTCCGGGTAAAAATCACTCATTCATTGGCAATAGAACAAAAAATCGTATAGAAATGAACACGTTCTTTTTTGTACCTGATTGCAATACCACTCAATATGGTGTTACCTTTCTTGTTCATTTGGCTCCAATTTTGACGGATCGTTTGGCTCACCGCATATCTCTCCCTCTGGGTATCTCTAGTTTCACCATACTCATCGCTACACAATGTTCAAAAATTTAAATAATAGTTTTTCAATTATTTTATTATGAAGTATGCCTACAAAAACTACATTTTCGCGAACCACAAATTAAGAGCTTTCGATTGATGTATATATCATCGTTGTCCGATTCATTTGAAGCGAAATCATTTTCAGAGATGGCTTGACTCAGTTTTCTGAAAATTTCTCAGAAATTACTCAACCACAAATTACCACAAATTGGATTTTGAAACCACAAATTAACCACTTATAATATTGGTGCTAAAAGAATTAAAAAAAAAAACTTTGTCAAGCCATCTTGAAATGAGCCTCAAAACCTTCAAACTTTACCTATGTTTCATGGCAATTTTCTTCCAAGAAGATAAAATGTATTATCATCGATTCTTGATATAATAGCGTAGAAGTAAAAGATAATCCTATTTTGTTCAAAATTTTCAGAAAAAATATTTCGACAAAACACACTTGGTATTTTAAGTTTAGTAAAGCGGGCAATGTATGTAGTTTCGCGGGAATGCGAAGATGAACGGGAATAGAAGGTGTGACTAGTCCCGTCTGGACGAGGGGAAATTTTATCTAATTCTAGTCACACCTTCTATTCCCGTTCATCTTCGCATTCCCGCGAAACTACATACATTGCCCGCTTTACTAAACTTAAAATGTAAGTCAATATGACAAAAAATGAAATTAGTTCGTAAAGTACACTCGGTATTGTCAAATTTGAGCCGTATTGCTTTCACAATGATATACTTCCTAGAGGTTCAATCAATTCTGTCATATTTTGAAATAATTTGGATACATATTTTAACACTGTTTTCAACTTTGCAAACGAGTTTCAAGCTTTTGAAACACGTTTTTTTTTGTCATTGTTGAGCCGCTCTTGACGGCTCCAATCTCTGCCAACCATTTATGATCAATCCCACTTACATGCTACTGAAGTCTTGAAAGAAAAGTGTTTTTTTTCTAATAATACATTTTCGGCTGACAACTGCAGAAAAAGTGGCATTTTCGTCTTAATTCCTTACATATTTCATGTAGAAACATTGCTGACATGTGGCATTCACGTAATGATGAAGCGATAATAAGTGGAATATGTCTGCTAACATTCTGCTAAATGAGTTGCAAGAACCCTAAAAAATATCCGGACAACTTTGGAAAAAAACAGACATCCTAACCTAAACATCATGGATAAAACTAAATAAAAACCTTTGAGTTTTACCGATCTTTTATTGATAATAATTTAACAGGAAGATATAAAATATATTTTATTTCATGATTCTTAATACAGCATGCCAGCGTAATTTTTTTTTGTTTATTTTCAAATTCGCACGAAGTTTTAACGTTGATTTTAAACCATTTTTGGCTCCCTGATGTTCGTTATCTAAAACTTTTTCATCGACCAGTTAACGAACCGTTTTGGATGTAAAAACGTGAAAAAAAAAATTTTATATTTTTTTCCTGATTTCTTCAGGATCGGATAGTTCCGAATGCATAGGAAATCTTTTGTAGTTTTTATAAAAAAAATCAAATTTTGAGAAAATGAGCATTTTAGATAATTATTTCTAATTTTTCTTTTACCATTTTTTCAAAAACAAAAAATTTTTTTAGTGTCTATTTTTTTTTAGGAAGACAGAATTATTATCTACAACTTTGCCGAAGACATTATACCGATCAAACATACCGTTTTGGCTCTGAAAATATTGGTAATCATCAATACCTTCCCAAAATGGTATTTTTTTTTTGAAAAATAGTACAAACAGCAGTGGACCCAAATGCTTCCTTGAGGTACGTCAGAGAACGGGATAAAACTGTCAGATACCGTTGATCCGACTCTTACATAATGTTGTCTTTTGCTCAAGTAAAATTGAAGCCAATTTTTAATTCTATTAGACGGTGTAGCCGGTGTCAAACGCGGCCCTAATCTGTGTCAAGCGTCAACCCGAGCTCCACCGTCCATTGCGGCGATACAAAATGATGTAAATTCGCAAGGGTTGGAAGACCATTTGCTTTACGTTTTGAATTGATAAAGCTACAAAAACGTTTCGGGTTTCACCGGATATCATCCTCTTTTCGTCTCACGTACATTTTGTATAGGAAACGGTTGCACCCACGGTAGATTCGACTCGCCTCGTCAAATCATCACTTCACATACAGGCATCTTTGCGGGCAATAACTTTCTCTTCCCACAGACTACCAAAAACCGAAAACTATCAATAGTTTTTTACGGATTCCTAACGTTTTTCATACTACAGTGAGTGAACTATTTTAGGCTGAGCACTGATTCCCTGAAGACATCACTGATCAGTGATGAAACGTCGGATAATATAAAACAATTCGTTCTACTTTTTTGAAACTGCTCTGCAACAATTATAAAATATTTTACTTAATTTTTGATTTAGCGAATGAAAAAGAGTAGCAGGTTTTCGAAATCAAATGAAAACTGATCCAAGCTGAGCAAATGTTATTTTTTTTTTCTTCACATAACACTTATTTGACACGGCACAAATACAATTTAATGTTTAACGGCGCCAATTATATCTGATGACTTAAAAACTAAAGCAAATTTTTTATCCTCGCTGCCGACTACGAGCTGAAATTAAGTCTAACTTAAAACTAGCATGGAATTTCCAATCTGTGTTTTGTTGTTCAATGGTCGTCTGATAATCGTCGAATGGCATGTATGGATTCGTACTGCTGAGCCACGATGTCGTGAGTTGGGACAGAGGCTCGTAGTCCTTGGGTCCTGGTTCTATTGTGCGGGGTCTGGTAAGCAAATGTTATTTGTTTTTACTTGAGTATCAATAGGGGCCAAAATTGCAGAACGTAACTTATAAAGTACGTATAAATCAATTTAACCATTCAAACTTATTTTGAACTAAAGTCTCGCCAAAAAAGTTCTCTTTTCTTTTAGTCGAAAATTTTTGTAAAAAATATGCTATTTTCATCTCAGGGATTTTAAACATTGGTGATCACGCGAACATGAATAATGATTTTTTTTAACTCTACAAAGAATGTGAACAAAAGTGAAAAAAAGAAAATGTTACGTAAAAAGTACTAATCAGACCGCAATAACGTCCAAGAGAAAGTTTCAGGTACCTCATCGGTTTTTATTATACTCTGAAAGAAGTTACATGAACTGCCGAATCATCTGAAAGTTACATTTACTCCAACATTAGGCCCTTAAAGAGATGAATAATTCATCCTAAGGCTTCATATTACAATATTTCATATTTTGTTAAAAAAATAAACATTTCTAATACATAAATGTATACCAGGGGTGATGACGGTCAACGATGCCAGAAATAGTGATTTTAGTAACTGAGTAGATGAAAAAGCGACCAAATAATGACCAATAATCGGGAGAAAAAATGACTAAATAATGACCAAAAGTTCATAAAAAAGAAATCAAGTCGTTTTTAACCTACGTGGTCATATTTTGATTATTTGTTATACCACTACCTTCCGTGGTTTTTTGGTCAAACCCCCGTCCTCTCCGGTTTTATTCACGTGTTCGTTTAATTTCGCCAAAAAATACCTTTTTCACCATAACACGTACAAAAAACTATTTTGTTATTAGACATTCCTAGAGAAACATTTCAAGAGTCCTATCTGCATTGATCGATTTTTTGATCGATCACTTTCATTAAATCACCACAACTCATTAAACACCTTTTATGACGCGTTTTTTATACAAGTAAATAGCGGAGGGATCATGCTTGCCTTCTGAACGAAAACCACGCTTGGGAGAGTCACTAGAGCTGAACCATTACCAAAATGAAAAGACCCTCCGGAAAAACGATGAAAGCAGATAGGACCTTTTGAAATGTTCATCTAGATTCAGTATATTCTAGATTTCGATAAAAAGAAATCTACCCAGAATTACTATTGTAATTTTCTGATCAAGCGTAATAAATACATATTTTATACGCAGTAAAGTTGGTCAATAGATTGAGTAAACAAGACAATACGTTTGTGACAAATTCGATGCGAGTGCAACTCTGCTGGCTGATTTCTCATTGATCTTGATTTTTGCTTGAGTTGGTTTCGTCTCATTACTAAGAGAAATGTGAATTTTGAGAATTTTGAAGAGAGAGTTAGGTTGAGAGCGAGTAACTTAAGTCAATGATTATCATATAGCAAAATGGGATCAGAAAAACAGTAGTTTGGCACAACCACGTCAGTCACTTTGAAGCTTCACTCATTCTCAATATGGTTTACGTTGAGAATAGCGTAAAAATATAGTGTTTTCCTGCTATTATTAACGATACCGCTTACCGTGCACGGAGCACCGCACGTGATGTTCGAACAAATCGTTGCGTAGTTCAGTCAATGATCAATTAAAGAACAATATTCGAATTATTCTTTACCGCATGACATAAACAGTAGGGTGCAAAGGAAATCGATTTATCGAATTACGTTCAGCGATAGGTCTCAAAAATTCCGTCGTCTCGAAAAAATTCGCATGCAAAATTTCAGCTTATTCGAGCAGCAGATTTTTTCTAGACCCTGATATAGTCACAAAGTTCTATTCTTATAGACAGAGTCGATACACAGTGCAAAATATTATATTTTCCCTACTATGCTCGAATAAAGTGCTGATACTAGACACCTTGATTCCCATGACGACAGCGAAATAAGGAGGTAGCAAAAACAAGAGTAGCTAAAAAGTTTTACATTAGAGACAAAGA
Source organism: Wyeomyia smithii (assembly GCF_029784165.1). Lineage (NCBI taxonomy): Eukaryota > Metazoa > Arthropoda > Insecta > Diptera > Culicidae > Wyeomyia > Wyeomyia smithii. The sequence goes on from NC_073694.1 coordinate 53,418,221, forward strand.
CAAAAATTTAAAGGCTAGATAAAAACAGGAAAAAGAATTGGAAAAGCTAATTATTTCTCTCCAGTTTTTCAGCAGGTTAGGATTGAGTAGAATTTATTTAATAAAACCAATCCAGTAATAGGCTTGGTTCTGGGCGGTCATTATTTTCTCCGCACGTATGCATACAGGGACTTTCGTATTACAAGTTCCTGGCAAAGGTATATAATATTAACTGAGCCCGTGCATTTGAACTTCGGAAATTCCCTTGTTATCCCTTGTGTTTCATTTTGCTTATTTCACATGATCATGTCCCTTTCCAGTGTAAAAGTTATTCAAGCGAGCAGTAGATACACCAAGGAAAATTTTTCTATAAATTTTTATGAAGCGATATTTTTTATGATGGTATGATGCCGATGCGGATGCGAGATGCGAATGCGGATGTCAGTTTTCATGCGGATGTTCCGCATTTGCGGATGCGGATATCCGTTACATCCCTAATCACGACTACTTCATTCATAATAAAAAAAAATGGAAATTTTCAATTCATAAAAGTCCAGAATCTATACCAAAAGGTGTTCAAGTGAGCTGAGTAACGGAATATCTAAGAAACCCCTGAGTATCCGTGAACACAAACATGACAATGTTTTCAGGAAGGAAAATGTTGTGGATCGGGATTTCTAGACACACTGCCGCCGCGAGACAAACCTTGTGCATTAGATAACTTGATTCGAACATAAAAACTCATTACAACGAGAAGAAACCTTTGACATGGAATTACTCAAGAGAAACTTTACCTTTTAAATCAAACTTTTTGGCTGTTTTTATCTACTACATGTAGCTATAACCTCCAATTGAATTTTGCCTTGCAAGGTACTTGATACTGACGTCCCGAAAGAAAAATCATTTTTTCAAAAAAAGCCTCGCTGGAAAATGCAGCAAAAATGCCGTCTTGAGCTTCCTATATTTGTAAGGAACATTTCGAACATGTTGACTATCACGCAATCAGCAATCAGATAAATTAAAATAAAAAGATTTATCATACAGAGCCAAAAATACTTAACTGTAAGCCGGCTTTAAATAGTCTTGAAAATGGGCCAAAAAAGGTTTTAACATTTTTTCAAGTTAAAAATTGTCAAAAATTGTAGCTTTTCAATCAATCAAGATTTCAATCTATTTTTTTTTGTATATCAGGTTTGACTCGGTCTTCTACTGTCGCACAATATTTTTGTGGTGGAAAACTAGGGTGAAGAGCCAAAGAGTGGTTAATACCATCGAAGTAAATCCGTGCACGGTAACACGCTAACAAACTTTGAAAAGAATCCAACGAATTTTTTCGGTGAACTGGATTCATGAAATCACGTATCATTTAACTCGAACCCGTGAATAAAATCTACGAAACTGATTTTTTTTCTAGAATCTATTGACCATCTTAGCCTTGGGTCCATGTTTGAGAGGATGAAAAATAGCGCAACACCCGTTCAAGCGGAGGAACAACAAAGAGAAGAACAACGGAATAGAACCTTTTTCTTCGTTCTTCTTTTTTTATTCCCGGCCAACCGAAGAAAATAGAAGAGCGTGTTTTTTTCGTTTTCCGCTTCGAGCGGATGTTCTATCTGGTTGGGAATCTCCATCGTTAGGCAAAGCAACCGAACAGGAACGGGGTGAAAAGGTTTTATAGCCAATGGGCCATTAATTCATTATTTGCAGTAATCGTAAAACATAAGCGTAGGGGTCGTTGTAAAGCTATTAAAAAGTTTTCTAGCTGGAGGTTCAATCCGGGGCTAGGTCTGAAAGGAATTGGTTTGTGCGGCAACCTTCAACCAGTCGTGGCACACATTTCTACGAGCCAACTTTCAACGACGGTCGCGGAAACGCGCAAGACCGGGAAACCGGACGGTCCTTGCCTTTCTCCGGTGGAGGACTTTCGAAAAAATTTCCCCCCCAATTCAGCGCACTCTGATGGCGGAAACGTCCTCCACCGGCGAGTGAAAATCCGGCTGACCGTCAAAGGTTAATTGCGAAGTCGCGAGCTCCGCGACGGTTCCTGCACCGGCACAAAGCAATCAAACCACTTACTGGCTCACCTTAGAGCGGAGCGAGAGCGACAACAATCGACGGCTGCTGTACCCTTGATCTTTGTTTCGAGCATCCCCGCCCACCCCCGGGCAGGTAACTCTGCGCGATCGAGCCCCGATCGATCATTGGGCTGGCTGGTGGAGAGTGCAATGACGGAGATTTCGCGCGGGTGCGAGCTCTCGTGCCTCGTTCTTTCCGCCGTCCGTCATAGGAGCAGCCTTGGTCTTGGCATACATTTTCCTTTTCCAGCAGCGGTGCTGCCGCTGAGGCTCACGGCAGAGCGAGAAAGATGCGGACAGGGGCGGCAGAATTATTTTCCGATCGTGACAGTCACGAACAAGTTGCTGTGTGTTGATTAATGCTAGAAGTCACACAGTTTCGAGGTTCGATGGGAACTCAGAACAGTTAGTAGTGTATGGGGTTCCACTAGTCGGGGGGTGTTACTCTACTAAAGCTTTTTTGTTTCTGGTGGCGATGGGTTACGGATTTTGAAAGGCCCCTCGTACCGCAATCAGGTTCTCTCGGAGGCCAAACCGGCTGCGGTTGTGGTCGTTTTTAGCAAGCCGTTATTAGCCACCCGTTTTGACCATCGGCAATCTGTCGCGGCCTATCGGTGACGATACGGACGACGCTGGAAACATCGTGTACCTCAACCGCCGCCGCCATAAGAGTAGTGTGAGTCGACCGACCGCTAAGCGCTGCGCGCTGTACAGTAAGGCAGGGTAAGGCAGAACGCGAAATAATCACTCATAGCGTAAATAAAAGCTTTTAGGTCAGGGTTGACGACATGTCGTTGATGGCAACCGCTGCCGGCGCTTATATGGGCCGTCGTTAAAAGCAGCGCGCAACACTTGACTGTGGCGTGATAATGAAACCATTTTTTTTTTGCGTTTATCTCCGCTGGTCCCTTCACAAATCGGATCTCTATCCACGATCAGTCATCAGTTCGTTAAGCGACTGCCTAATGTCGATATCCTTCGCACGCTAACGGCGGCGCAAGAACGCGAAATACCGGTTCGCGCAGCTTGCGGAGTATCTGGGTCAAGTTTGGACATTCTATAGATTAAGCCGCCCACACACCTCAATCGGTGCCACAACAGAGATACTCGAGCACTCCCGCATGGAATCGAGGACAGGCTAGGAGTCAATGTCAGTTGAATATTTGGTCAAATGAAGGCGAAGATCACGGCTAAACCGCAGCGTGAAAGGCAGCTGACGTCATGAAAAAAAAAAAACGTGGGCCATTGGAGACTCCTCAGACGAAACTCGAGCCGCTCTAGTTCGAAACTCGAAACTTGAAACCGCCTGTACTTTTGTACTTTTGGAAGACCTCACCATCGATTGCTCAGCGGCAGCCGTCACCCCGTTGGGGTGGTAACCTCGTCGCCGAATTCACCTGCTGCGCGCGTCGCGGTCTCAGGTTCAGTTGGTATGCAAAACCGCGCGTCCTATCGAGGCGTTCGTGGAGTTGAATTCCATGATCGCGAAAATGTAGCGAAATAAAACAACAACAACTCGAGTTGGTGTGACTGCCAAGGTGAGAGCCATGAACGTCGTCGTCGTCGTCGCCGCGGCTTGCAACTATTATAGTAAGGCGAAAGATGCTAATGACAAAACTTGAACACAAACACACAAACAATCCCGAGAAGCACGGAGGGTTACCTTCGTGACAATGTTTGCGTTTCTTCGAGCAAGCATGAGTGATGCGATAAAAATGGTAACGGTACCCACCAAGTGTTCAGCGTTGTTTCTCCAGCGACGAAACGCGATGCAGCGGCGCGTCCAGGTGCTGAATTATTATCGCATCACGATGTGAAAAATCACACAGACGAAATCGTTTCAGTTCGGGACCCATCCAGGAGAATCACCGCACCACCAACAAACACACCGTGCATATTTTCCGCTGACGGGTGCGCACCCGTGCGTCAGTCGAACTCCAGCCAACTGCGAGCGAGTTCAACTACCGGTGGGGTCGATTTTCAAGGCTGCCCCCGAAAAAATACGCTTACCAAGCGGTAGTGCGGCTTCTTATGAATCCGGTGCATCTTTTTGACACTTTTTCAAACTGCTCGAAAAGTGCTCGTAAACTGCTCGATTTTTTTTCGCTTATAGGAAGACTATCAGCGACAAGTAAGCTATGCGCATAATCTAGTTTGCCTCGACCGACGAAGCGGCCGGTTGCGTGAAATGCTCACTTTGTAAACATCCGAAAATTTGCAATGAAAATGATGCCGTACAGCGGCGTGATAGTTTTCGCTGCTTGTTGCATTTTTTGCTAGAGAACTATCAACTGTACAAACTAGCCGAATGTTTGTAATTTTATTTTGATGGGTTGAAGAAGACGATATTGAAAATTCAAACTGCACATTGGACTTGCTAAAATCATCTGGAAGAAGCAGAGCAAAAAATTGCTGTCCTTCCCGTAGAGCCGAGGTCGACGAACCACGTGTTAAGTTCGCACCGATTTCGTCACGAGCAGTAGAGATCCAAGATACGATACGATGCGCTTGCACCTCTAACTGTTCTCCTGTTTAGCATCGCACCTCAGTGCGACACATACGACGAAGCAGCAGCAGCCAGTATATAGCGGATCCATTTGAAGCAAACAAATAAGCAAGCATATGAATAATTAAAATAACTCAGCTTCCTCTGCTAGCGCGCGCGCTACACACACCCTTCTCGACCCGCAGCTGACCAACCGGTTGTTTTAAGGTGGAAAACTCTCGACCTTCCTTCTGCCACTGTACGATCAGATGCTCCAAATGCATTTGAAATGAGTTTGCAAATCTGAGCGAGAACGAAGTTGAAAACTGCTCGAATGACTGCGCTTGTAGCTTTCGAGTTTAACTTGAATTTTTTTCTAGCTTCAAGTTCAATAGCTTCCCAAAGCACAGAGTTCATACCAAAGTGTGACCGGAAAATCAAATGCATCACGTGAGAGCATCTCCCACCACTTGGTGCTGCATATTTTCTGCTGCAATTTGCAATTTCGCGTTCCACCCCAACAACGTGACCCACGCGAGCCAGGAATAAATTGGGGTTTAGCACGGGATTAATATGAATTTCTCAGCACTCCCACTTCTGGAATATATTGGGAGCCGGCTGTGGTCTAGCAGCCGGGGGGCTGAAAAATATCACGTGCTGACTTCGGCTTCGGGGTGATGTTCACCGGATGGTTTATCCTTTGGGGATTTGGAATAAAAAATGTTTGACATGGTTTGAGTTTTTTTTTGGTCTCGCCAGTGACGTTGGAGTCCAAGTTTATTTGATACCAGCAGTAACACACAGAAATCACTATCTTCATCAATCTTTAGGAGAATCAGAAAATTTAAAACAATTCAAAAAGAGATGAAAATTTCCCAAAATGGTTGAGATAAAATCCTGCTTTAGATTCATAACATTCCAAGCACAGACATCAAAATACGGTTGCTATCTTAACCCTCTAGTGCCCAGTGCCGTCTTTAGACGGGCTTCAGTTAGACCTTTACAAAGCTTCAATGAATACTTAAAAAATGTTGATAACGATTCATAGTGATTTTTTTCGAAGTCCATTCAAAAACTAACTGGGCACTAGAGGGTCCTTTATTGCCCTCTTGGATGCCGAGTCCACATTTAACAAAATTGCAACCGGAAATGCATAGTGGAGACGAAATTTTTTTGTTAGAATAAGGAAAAGTAAAGTAAAAAATTGGAGTAAATTTAATAGTTATTCCTGCGTTAGAGGTAAAATAGGGTAATAGAAAAGGCAGTTATTTTGAATTTAGATAGATTGACCTGTGACCTGTTATTGACAGTGACCTAACAAATAATATACTGAAATGTTAAAATATCGATTACTGAACCAACTGGAATCAAACGTTTGGTCTTCCAGGTTGAAAAAATCTACTTGTTGTTATATACAATTGGATATATCTGAGCAGTCTAGGAAGTCACACATCCCTTAAAACTAAATATACATTATTGTAAACCTTCTTTAGATACAGAACGGGGCAGTGTGAGATCTTCGTTTCGTACACTGCTTCCTTCCGTTTCTATCAAAAATATCATCCTATCCACAACTATAGGTGACGTTAGTAGACTTCAGGGTTGCAAATCAAACTAATTCTTGATCTGCACTGAAGATTAGGAACGTTGCGATATCATTAAGCTTCGATACTTGGAATCGATACTGGTTCTGAAAGCGGGTGCAGATATTCCGATATTATCGCGAAAAAAGTATCGATACTTTGAGGGATCGCTGATTGATATTGCGGGCAATAAATAATAGGATCATTTAATTTAATTAAACCTTTCTTTTTCACTTAATGAGCTAAAACTTAAGTTTCTAAAAATGTTTAGCCGATTGTTTCTAAAAATGTTTAGCCGATGCTCGTCAAAAACATCCAATCTCTTTTGATACGTGGAGCTATTATTTCAACACGTATCACACAATTACAGCAGCGTCGTGTAATAAATCACTTAAAATAAAACACTAAAATACGAATTGAAATAAATCGGTTTTCTTTAATTTTCCTGTGATGAGTTGAAACTTTGATGCATATTATCAATGTTACGTGGAGAATAATTTCCGCAATGTATTCCATTGAATAAGTTTAGGATTACACTCGATTGGGGTTAACCAATTGATCTCCACATCAAATTGATTAATAATATCAATTTCAGTTATAATTATTTTTGGACTCTTTTTTACTAAACTCTTGTCCTAAAGCTTATACTGGAAAAAATTAAAGATTTCAGTTTTAAAACCGTTCCTGTGAATTTAAAAAAAAAACCACAGATTGCTCGCCGAGTTCGTTGCTTCTAGTCTTGCTTACTGGAAAACTTCATTTAAGGTGAAACGGGATTGTGGCCTTTTCCTATACAATTTTGAGGATAGAGTTCTTTTTACTTCTGTATTTTAATCGTAAAAAAATCGGCTTCCAATAAACAGCACTCAAATTGCTACTTCAGGCATGCAACAGTTGTGAAAACAATTGATCAAAGTTTCATGTACGTAGTCTTCATAAATCAAGAAAAAATTAGATTACAACATTCGAGTTGATCGCGACCACGTCCCGTTTCACCTTAAGCCTCTGAAGACTTTACGCACTTCCGAGTTGGCTCAGGGCGTCAAAATCCATTAAAACGAGTAGAAAGCTATGATCTATTTTTCAATTTCAGTTCCAATACATACCTGTGACTAAGGGCGCCAAAATTCACAGTAACGGTTAAAAAATTACCTTAACGAAAAACGAACAAGATATATGTATGTCACCGACGAAAAACAAACAAGATATTTAATAGTCACCGACAATGAGCTAGACCATATCTGTTATTTAACCATTTTAAAACTTTCAAAGCTGCTTACCGTTAATAAATTTTCACAGTTTCCCCTGAAGATGTCACTAATCAGTAACGAATCGTCGGATAATATAGAATAAGAAGCTCTATTTCTTTGAGACCGCTCAGCCGAAAATACCCCCAACGCACTTGAACCACTTTACTATGAAAAACGTTTCAAAAAATGATCCCATACATAGAGTAATTTGTTCTTTATTCATCACTATGACAGTAATCTTGTCAACTGTAATCAATTTTCAGGCATTTGAAATATTCCATTCTGCCGTTTCATTCCGTTCTCGATTTTTTTGGTATGCCACCCTGCTAAAGAAGGACGTAGTTCTACGTCAAAATGCATTCCTACAGGAAGCATAAAAGTGCACGAAAGAAGTAGCAAGTAAAAAAAATTCGTTCGCGTGACATTTGAAACAGATTTTTTTAATGCGGGTTATTGAAGAGAAATTTTTCATGTTCAACATGCATATTCTCAACTGTTCATTAACTCAACTTAACTAATCGATGTTCAAGGCAACATATAATAAATCGAGAATATATTTAAAGAACTATTGATGTTGTGACTTTTTCATGCCAATTTCGCGTATTTTTTTTATAATACACACACTATCCGCCATAAGGAATCGCTTCACTGAGTGTTGCAAGACCCAGTTTGAATATTGTGGCACCCCGAAAAGTTTAGCATCTCCTATTATGGGCAGATTTATACAGAGCGATTGGTTATTTGTTAGGATTATTTCAGGGACTAATAGAGAACCACATTTAATTAAAAATATCTTCTACGCATATGCCCTAACGTTAATCTACTCGGAGTTATTCAACTTTTCAGTTTCTTAGATACTCTTTCATGAAGTGGTTCTAAGTGGTTCGAATGTATGCCATTTGAGTAAAAAATAATTAGATTAGAGCATTATTTTAGTATCGTCAATCTGACGCTCGTTTGCAATGTAATGAGTGTTTTGCATGCGAAAATTGATCTCGGGAACTCAACTACTTTACAAGCTGCGCTCTTCAGGGAACTCGTCCAGAAGGTCATGTGGAAAACTTTGCTGATGACCATACTTTTCCAGTAGAATGGATCCGGAGTATAGATAAACCAAGGTCAAAATACGAAGGATTGCGTGCACTCTAGCATCACATAGTAGAAGAATTTCGTACTTTTTCAAGGGGAATTTGTTAGTAGCTTAACCCTAGAAAGAAAGTCTGTGTCAAATTGACTCCTCGCTTCTAGTGACATTGCCCTCTTCTTTATCGAATAGTGCGAATCTGTTCTCGTTTTCGAAAACAAACTGACTTTTTGCATTCGTTATGTATCGATATGTTAACACCGTAATGATCATTCATCAATAAATTTCAGACAAAAACTTGCGTTTTAAATGCTTTCAAATTCATGCATCAATTTAACGCCAGAATAACATTATCTTATTTACAATTTACAATAAATATTTGTGTGACCAATTCCAAAATGGTGACTTCTCAACACTGTTAGAAATTCGTAATTTTCTTAAGACCAGAACAAAATCAAATATGAACAGAAACGGTTTGAAATAGATCTCTTTTTCTTTTGTGTTTTGGCAACAATAAAACGTCTTATTTTTATTTTTTAAGTGAACATGTCAAATGAACATAAGTTTTTCTTGTGAAATTTTTGACTACGCACTGAATTCCATCCTGTTCCTAATCTTAATATTAATTTGTGCAATAATTTTGCAAAATCGTTAGCTCAAAACAGTGCGTTATTTTTTTTATTTCATCATTTTCAACATCAGTCCTACACAGCCGTTGAAATCACTAGAGACTAAACTGAACACTGGCGTGTCATTTTCTAGACGAAATATCTTCTTTCGCAAGAAAAGCGACCCTAGTATATTTTGTGGTGTGTTTTTCTCACGGGACTTCAGTTTTAGATAATCAATTGAGCATAGAATTCATTCAAAATAGGTTCAATTATATATTCCATTGAAAATTCCAGCTGGGTAAATTTATTTTTTCAATAAATTTACACTTGTGATGAATGAAATGCGCGATTCTACGAATTTTTAACCGTAAAGTTATAAGATATTCTTCCAGTGTGAAAGTAAGTAACTTATGAGAACATTTACAGGATCTAGATAAATTTTTAGATTAAATGAAATTGTATTTATTATTTAGTAAAACCACTATTTATGTTTCTAGCCCTATAAATTGTAACAACATGTAAAGTATTCATAATCTGGCAAGGAATCGATTTGATCGCCAATAGTGAAAAAAAAAAAGATTTTTGCTCCACGGTCCTGTCGATTTAACTTTAAATTCTTGATTATAGAACGCGTTTAAGGAAGTGAAAGCGACTCTAGTACCGATGTATTTTATGGTGTCTTTCCTCACGAGACTTCAGTTTTAGGTAATCAACTGAGCATTTTCAAGCTAGTTCAATCATAGAAATACCAAGTTATAAAATTTTGTTTTTAAATTTTGGGTAGACTTTTAATTCAAAAAATTTGCACTTGTGATGAACAAAATTTATGAAGAATGCAAACAAATACAATAACGGAAACTTGTAAATGTCGATTATTAACTTTCAAACTTGTGAAAGCTATTTAAAATTTTTTATCTTGATAGCACGAAATCGTCGAGAACCGAGAATAAATTTGCCAAAGTTGCTCAACATTTATCTTTTCTAGTCATAAATTAAAATTCCCAAACTTTTACCGAAGTCTTAGCTTCGTTTTGCAGCAACGCTAGAAGTGACGAGGTGTTTCGAAAAACCAGAAAAAATACGTCAATTTTTTTCGCATATAGAGCGACTCTAGTGTCTTTCTCCACGGGACTTCAAATTTAAGTAATCAACTGCTTATTAGACTTACACAAAAGGTAAATTCGCATGAAAAATCATTAAAAAATGCACTAGTAGCTATTCAAAAATGTTTCCGCAAGTCGGATATGATTGTTTCATATAAAATCAACCAAAAATTGCATAAAAACAGGTTTTACTCTAGTAATGTAAAATGGGTCGAAAAATTGTAAGAGAGGGTGAATTACCCGGTCTTCGAAAATCTTTTCTAAATTTTCTGATTTTTTTTTTTGTTAAAAATTTATCGTTCCTAGCTGGAGAAACTGGAGAATAACTTTCTTGAGTGGCCAAGACGAATTCAGAAATTGAAATTTTTATACTTCTGCCTGTATTATATTTAATTTCACAACAAAAAGTAACCAGGGTAGCGGAAGTTACCAAAAACAAAATTAATATAACTTTCAAAAAGGTAGAAATAGATAAAAAATCTGACATTATTTCATCTGAATAATGCACAAGAAAAACGTCTTTTTTCCAAGCTTCCAGGGTTTTGGGCCAGAATTTAAATTAATACTCAAAATAAAGCAGAGCTTATAAGGATAATCGGGAGTTGACTTAGCACTTGTACGAGTTTGTAAAATTATATAATATTCCTCCAACGTGAAAGACAGTAACCAGTGATCTAGATGGATGTTTTAGCAGAATGAAATTTTATTAGTTAATGAAACAATTATCAAAAATTTCTCCTACTGGTAAAAAATTGAAAAAAAACTACTAGTAACCACACAAAAAATATGAATTGAAAATTCGATTGCAAAGTTTTTTTAAACACGATCGCCATGTCGTCCTGACTCAGAAGTAGATTTCTTGATTGTAGAACGCGTTCACACAGTGAGAAAGCTCTCCTAGCGCATTCGTGCGGAGCTATTTAAATATCGTCATTGCGTGAGAATAGATTGAGTGACACTGAAAGTGGTCAAAACAACCTGTACCACATCCCAAAACAAAAATTCCGTCTAGTGTTCATTCTAGTCATGATCTATTTCATGATAGATTAGGGAGAAGAAGCAATTAGAACAAAAGACAGTTTTTTTAATATACTTTCTTTAATTCCTGCTATAATGCTGTATTGCACATAAAAGCACGTGAATTGTTCTAGCTTCGGTTCTGGTCTCCCAATCTTGACGAACTTTTAAGAAAATATTCTCAAAAGGGTATGCATACTTTACATATCCATCCCTTATATGCTAAAGGATATTAAAATAATTGCTCCGAAATTCTTTGGATTTCAATTAAGATGAGGTAAGTTTTTCAAAATAGCAATAACCAAACAAAAAAAAAGAGGAATGAAGCTATCATGAGGAAGATGATGACTTGATTATGACCATGCAAATCAACCTTCTCTTTCAGTTCCGCTCTCTGTCTGCTCCAAAATGAACAAAAAAAAAACAACTCCATATTCAATGAATGCGATTTTTCTATTAACATATTCGGATCCAGGGTTATGAATAAATTCACAAATGGCATCGAAAATACCTAGATAGTAAAAAAGTAGAGTGGCAATTTTTCCTTGAATTTTGAGGAAAAAAAATCTTGCATTCTGTTTGACCAACAAAAAATAGCTTTGCAATTCAAATTCTGATAAGATGTTGCATTTTTTTATTTCAACGCTTTTACTTATATTTTGCATTGCATTTCAAAATTTAGAACAAAATGAAGCAGACCGAAGTTGAAAAACGTCTGCGAAAAATTCTTCATCGCGCATCAATCCGACAAATGAACCAGAATGAATTAGACGAAGATTTGCTAACGGAAATTTGCAACCGAACTCAAGCTCGACTCGGCTCAGAGACAAAACTTATAATAAACATGTCTGCAGCTCACCTGTCGCTTCCTTCGGTTCCTTGTCGCGCGCTACAAGCGACAGCGGTTCACTGCCGGAACCGGCCCCCGTGCCGCTGCCATCGGTGCCGGCACCGTGTTCCTGGGACTCGAGCAGCCACAGCCAGCGTTCCTTCAGTGGCATAGGCTCGAGCAGCCGCTCGAGATGAATCCAGTCCTTGATCAATCGTTTTGGCTTCGGCATTGTGGTAGTTGATGATGTTCGGGATCAGCCGATAGAAGTAATCCAATTTCGCGAACGAGCGGCGTTGCGTACACGTTCGTCTGTGTGTGCTAAATGCTGTCACTTTTCAGTTGCTGTCAGAGCGCTTTTTTCACAATGGGCATAACACTTATTATTCAATTCCATTCGTGATCGGAAAAATAATTGGTTCCACTGTTCACTGTGCTTAGTACTTTAACAGGCCATCTTCACACTAAACTCCGAGTATAACGTGCACCTTTTTCACACAGAGCAAGCAGATCCAAACTGCGGACACAATCCTTACTTATTCTTACAAACTTGTTAGCTTAATCCTATATCTTAGAAAATATTGCACTTTGAGTAGTATGTATGGAGCATTCAAATTCAAAAACGAAAATCAGTCGGAATGGGCGTTCTCTCTTTACATCCTTTCTTTTTCCGGTAACCAATTTCACACTCAGTATAATCAAACTTAGCTTTCCTACTGCGCAACACGAAGCACACTCCTGCTGGGCAACAAGCCAAGATATTTGGGTCACAAAGCTTTTTCAATCCGGAAGACAGCGCACTGTTCCGTTTTTTCGAGGGGAAGTCACTATTGAACTCTACTGGGGGGTATCACACCAAAAAAACTTGTTGGGGAAAAGTGTAACACACGCGCTGCCACACGACTTCAGCAGACCTACGTTCGTTCTTGGCGGCGTTCTTTTACTTACTGTACACCGTGTTCCACAGTTCCCAAGTTCCGAGAGTCTGCTTGCTTGCTTGCTACGGAACCGCTCCAGCAGCTAAGCGAAAAAAAAACAGAATTACAGCTAGATTCGGAACGCAACACTCACACCGGCACAGCAAGCCTTTGTCGGATAGGTAAGAAGCGAACAGCGGAGGAGGCTACGCGGGTGTGAGATGGACTGCAGAACTTTACCTAGTTCGATAGCTGCCGGAACGGGATGGAATGCTGCTGTGTTTTTCCCGACGCCAATACCTGCTGCGATTGCTCTGACCGCTCTGTGTGAGTAGGCCGAGTTCTGTTATTATTATTCTTTGCTCTTTACCCGTTGCTGCTGGCCGCTATTTGCATGTGTGGGAGATGTGCCGATGTTGAGCCGATGGTGCCCAAACAAGCGGACAAGAAGTTTACGGTTTGTTCCGCTGCTGGCTCTGGCACATAATTCGTCTGGCTCTTGCTTACTGTAATGCGTGTACAGGTGAGTTTGAGAAGGTGTGCGCCGATGTGTGCTGTTTTGTGCTGTGCATATCGCTACATTCTTGCGCATACTACTATCGGCTGACCGAGTTTATACCGTAGGAGAGCTTTTTCTTTGAGCTTAGAAACACGCATACACGCAGCCGCACAGCCGAAGTTGCTTGTGGAGAAGCCGACGACGTCATACGGATAGTGGGTGCGAAATTAGATTTACAATATTTTGAATGTGTTCGATTTAACAATAATTACCTACATTTATATTAAGTGTGTCAATAACATTTTCGAGAAAACTAATAATTATTCCCTTAAAACGCTTTACTTATATTCACTCATTTTTTTAGTATTCAATTATACAACTATAGTATTCAATTATACAACTATACATTGAGAGCTTACTGAAAACTGTTACATTATTGCGTCTGTAAACAACATAAAAACAAGTAGTCTATTTATTAAAGTATTTAATAAAATTAAGAAACCTGATAATTATTATACACTATGCTGTAAATTAAAGGTAATATAATAAAAGAATTAATATCCGCATTTCAATATACAAAATGATTATTAGAACATACACTATTGAATGAATCTTCTAATCCGTTATGTGATAATTATTTTTTGTACTCAAAGAGTTATTCTATGTGGGTTAGAATTCGTGAAACGGATTACTAAAAATCGCGATGTCTCATTTTTTCAAAATAATATCAAAAACTTCAAGAGTTTCACCTGAGAATTTCCTTCTCCAATTTTTATTGAATTTGAGCCAGTTTTCATGTAGTTATTGATGTTTAAAATTTTTGTCAATTGTTTTTCAAAATAAACATCTTTAGAAATATTGCATCAAATTTGATGAAATTTTCACAGCTGGTGTATCTTGAGTTGTAGTTAAAAAAATGATCGAATATCTGACGCAAAGCCATGGTAATAAGCAGGTGAAAAAACTAATATTTTTTTCTGATGGGGCTGCCAATCAGTACAAGAATAAAAAAAAATTCGCAAATTTGGTTCCCTTCCAAAACGATTTTGAACTAAATGCTGAGTGGCATTTATAGGCGACTTCGCATGGCAAAGGTGCAAGTGATGGCATAGGCGGAAGTGTTAAAAGTAATGCAGCACGAGCGATTTTGCAACAAGCAACCAAAAGGCAGATAACCAATCCTAGAGAACTTTATGAGTGGTCCACAGAGTTCTTTAAAAATATTGATTTTGCCTTTTGCTCAACGAGTGAATACGATACCGGAAGAAAGTTTCTAGAGAGTCGTTTCAGTAACGAAAAAACAATAAAACACACCAGAAATTTTCACTCTTTCATTTCCATAGACGTCAAAAAATTGCGTGCAGAATATTTTCAGCGGAACATTCTTTTGTTGAGAGTAACATTGTCACGTAACTTTCTCAATTTGTAATTGGCAGTTGCATGTACTATTATACATCCCATATTTACATTATTTCACGATAATAATATACACAATGATGATTGAAAATAACTTTAATTAGTTTCATTTAGACAGTGCCAAGGTACCACAAAAAACGCTCTCGCATCTTTGAAAGCCCATATCTTTTGAACGAAAAATAACACCATCTCTAAACTTTCAGCAACGTTTTGAATTTATGTCAAAAAAACGTGTTTTTTTTTCAAAATTTTCAGTGCCCCAGAACATTATTTTTCAACATATTGTTTTCAGTAGTTACTATCGAAAAAAAAAAAATTTACTTCAAAAAAATATTTTTATAAACTACAACTCAAGATACACCAGCTGTGAAAATTTCATCAAATTCGATGCAATATGTCTAAAGATATATTTATTTTAAAAAACAATTGAAAATTTCAAACATCAATAACAACATGAAAAGTGGCTCAAATTCAATAAAAATTGGAGAAGGAAGTTCTCAGGTTAAACCTTCGAAGTTTTTGATATTTATTTGAAAAAATGAGCTATCGCGATTTTTAGTAATGCGTTCCACGAATTCTGACTCATATTCTAAAATACTGAAACAATAGTTATTTAGTGAAGTACCTATGTGGTTAATTCATGGCATGTAACCACTTTCAAATTCAAATTATCCTGATATTCTAGGTAAATTATAAGATGGGGTTCATTTTTCTGCAGCGGTACCCTTTAAAGGGTATTCGATTTTTTGTAGTAGAATTAAATAGAAACATAACCTATTCTCAATATTCTTATTCATTGGTTTTACTATCATGTCTATTGAATTTTAGCAAATACGTAAGACAACGATAATTTACAGTTGCATAAAAACAAAAGCTTTCCGAACATTACTCGTGAACAAAAAAAAACTATCCATTTCGAAAGCCTCTCAAATTAGAAATAATAGTTGGGCGAGTCAAAATATATGTTTGTGAAAATCGTATCTTCTTTTTCATACACCATAACTACGATGTTTTTCCTTTTTTTGTTTCCATATTTTTAAAAGCAGCTGTTGTCAGAATAAATCGAGAAATAATAAATTTTTGCAATTTGTACCATTTTGTACGATAAAAAAATAACCCAAACAAATTTAGTTTCGGCACAAATTTCTATACACTTAAAAACAGTATGAATAAAACCAATAAGTCAGCTTTTAATTCTGTAGAAGTTTGTAGCAGAAGAAAAATCAATTTTATTGTTGTACGAAATTATGAGTATTTACTAAAAGTGAAAATAAACAATCTTTATATAACTGCTCATTATTAAAATGTCTTTGAAAACAACCTGAATAATGTTGTTAGATTTTTAGAATTGTAGATTCATTCGTAACACAAACCGAAAGCAAAAAAAAAAAAGAACTAAGGAATATTCCAGTATTCACCGACGCCCAGGGAGGCGACTCCACACCCAGGACCCTAATTCACGACCCGTTTATTAACGGACCGGCGCCAATGGCTTTACTTCCTCATGCGATGGAAGGCGTGATCCCAGAGATTTTTTCGCCTCAGAAAATCTCCCGGTGTCGGCTAGGATTGAATCTAGACCAGTTGGGTTGGTTGTGAGTGGATCACGCCACCTCACAACCATCGACACCTATGTCGGCGGTGGGATTCGAACCCAGGCGTCGAGCGTGGTTGGCGGAGACGTTACCAACCACACTAGGCCCCCGCTCTGCACATTTAGTTTTTAAGATACCTTAAAAATAAAGACACTAGAATTATCTGGCGCCGTTACACATTCTTCTTGTATTGTGCCGTGTCTAATAAATGTTGTGAAAAAAAATGTCAAGAAACAAGCTGAAACAAAGAGAAAACGGTCGAAAACTCTGCTCTGCAAGAAAACATGGCAAACCAAAAGGTAAATGAACAGGATATTTTAATTCAAGAAAAATTATTACTGTTGTTCAAATCTAAAATCCGCGAAAAAGTATTGAATTAGCGCGGTATCGTAAAAAACGCTTCAAACCTCGTAAAAAGAAGAAATTACCACAGCAAACTAGAACCCGAAGGAGAAATGTTAAATTCCTTTTAATAGGGATTGGCTACATCCTAAACACGAGAAAGTAGAGAAAGCAGCACTAAAGGAACATGATTGTACAATGAACATAAGTGATTATTTTGGAATTTTGCGAAATAAAGGTCAAAAGATGATTGAGCTCCGGAGACAATTAAAGCAGCTATTTAAAGCTAGTGAGAAAAACAAGATTAGCGATTAGGGGAAACAAAGAGCATGTGATTAAAGAAAGCAATTGAAGGAAATCGTGGCGAAAAAACAAGTCGAAAAGTATAAAAGAGGAGATGTTTTACTTTTTGTAGAGGAATTGATCAAAATCACCAATCGTATAACAGGGGTAAAATATTCCAATGAGATGAAAAAATTGCGTCCTCCATCAACTACTGTTCGAAAACGGCATATAAACAATTAAGTCAGCATATAAAACTTCCATGCATGTCTCTTTGCAAAAAATAGCGTAATATTCAAATCGAAGAAGGGAAGTCACAAAACGTCATGGAATTGTTGGAAACAAAAGCATCATTTGTGATCAAAACTCTACGAACCGTACATTGTAGCATCAAAGTTATTATAAAAATTTATTGTGGAAAATTCGTAACAATTCAGGAAAAATACAATCTTGAAAATTTCTGCAAAAATGTGCATGAAAGATCAGGCTTAAAAACAAAATCGAAACTAATTTCCAAACTGGATCCAGAATACTAGGCATAGGTCAAATATTCTAGTATAAAAACTGTTGTCGCTTTGTAGTATGTTTTGATATGAAAATTCTATAGAACGACTGTAAGCAGGTAAAAGTATAACTAGACTATAAATGTATGACAATTCACATGATTTTGTAATCTTTCATCATCATGAGGGGGGTTTTCCAATTTTCGATTAATTTTCTTACTTTTTGACGTGGGACTACGTCTTTCTTCACTATACTAGGGTACATTTTGTGAAAACAGAAATGAACATGTAAAGTTTTGAGTTGGCGGAATGGAAGATTTCGAATGCGAATAGCTCTCACACAACTGTACCGAATTCAATAAGTGATATGTCGTTGGATAGCTAAAACATACAAGATTTTTGTAAAATGATAATTACCACCACCATTTTCTTATTACATGGTGAAAATTACGAAAAAGTTTCAAGGTCTGATTTTCCCATTCACATTCCATACGATTGGCTCATTTCCCTAACGCAGATATCAAAAAGGTGGATTAAAGGACTCCAATCGTTGGTTCAATGAATACTTTCATATAATCTGGAACTTTACTTCCAGTAGCTATGTAAGAGTGCTCCTTATTTCAATTCACCCAATCAGTGTGCGAAAGGCAAAGCGAACGGTTCTTTCTGGAGCAGCAGAAAGCGGGTGGTGGCAAGTATTGGACGCTTACGAAAGCGCACACCATCGAATTGAGTTTCTCATTCGTTCGTTGGCCGGCAAAGCGGACGGTTCTTTCTGGAGCAGCAGAGAGCGGCTCTTGTCAAAAATTGGCCGCTTACAAAAGCACAAACCATCGAATTGAATTTCTCATTTGTTCATTAGCCGGCAAAGCGGACGGTTCTTTCTGGAGCGTTTGATTTCTCAAGTACTAGCAATAGGAAATGGATTTGAATCAACCGATTAAGTAAAATACTTCGTACTGTTTGCGTGCCTTTCTGCTGACCGACAGATATATATATATGCGTGACATCTCTTGCGTTGGAATGAGTTCGAAGGACCTGTTTGCGAGAAAAGAGAGCAGGTTTTATAATGGCTGTAAGTAAAGTTACTTCGTACTGCGAAAATTTTCTCGATTTGCGTTGCCAGTAGATTTTTTGAGTCTCGAATAATTTTATTTATGTTGATGTTTAGCTTAGAAGACAATTAACCACCAGAGAAAATTTATCATACCATTCGTAGTCCCACGTCGAACCTGCCTTTGTGTACCTAGACACATACCTGTATACTTTTTATCATACAAATCAGAGCGACTTCTTGCTGATTACCTATATTTTCTGCATTTTTTTTTGTCTATGCTGGAAATACTTGCTAAATATATTTTTTTTTCGATAACTAGGGTGATTGATCATGGTTCACACCTGTCTCATTGTTTTTCATGGCACCCTAGGAATTAACGCAAGGCTTTCCTAGAATTGCAATACTTTTTGACTAAAATTTGAATTGAATAGAAAGAGCAACTATAGACGATTAAATGTGTTGACTTTAAAACACCGGATGTCTAGTAAATATTAATGGTATAAGTTTTAATACAAGCGAAATATTGATCTTGGTTCGTGCCATGTTGATCGTGGTTTGCGTCATTTATGATCTTGGTTCGTTCTAATACAAAATAGAAGTGCAGCATTGAAAATTGACGGATTACCTTTAATATAAACGCACTTTTGTGTCAAATACAGTTATATTCTCCATATATCTACTTAGCAGTGTGGAAGAAACTTGCACATAATTAGTGTTCAGACTATTTCGAACAATATGAACTCAGACATTTTCTTCAAACAAAAATTTACTCTAAGAGTTTCACACTTTTTTTTGTACGGACTTCCTCACTGCGCCCAGAATCGTTGATCTATCGTGACATATTCCCGGGTGTCTGCTTTGCCCGCGCTTCTATTATTAGCAATACCGCTATTAAGAAGTGGCATGCTTATTATTATTTTATTCATGCTGGCGTATAATATGATTTTATTCTTACTTTCTCACACATACTGCTTTACTATACAGAGTTTTGTTCCTCCTGCCAAATATCGCCACTTATGATTTCCTGGGGAAGTTTCGTGGGGCGTCCTTCAGATGAGTTTTATTATTAGAGGAACTTATTCATTTTAATACCAGAAAATCAATATTAACTTGCTTTGTTAGTTAAATTATGCTTTTTTTTTATTTCCAATTCCTGTGATTTATAGAAAAACCCGTCTGTTTGTTTCGATTTTTCGCGGCGTTTTTCCAGAGCGGTTGACTGGAACTCTCAAGTTAAAAATACGCACTGCCTCACTGCCTCTAGCGGTGATTTGGCGAACCACGAACATTTGCAGCGCGAACCTGGATCAAAAAACTAATATTTTATTATTTAAAAAAAATCACAATCGGAGACTTTTTTCTATACTAAAAGTTTCAATACTGGTAAAATATAGATGGGTTGACTTTTCAAAATTAATTCGAAGTTTTACATCACGAGCTAAAACACTGTAGAGAAGTTTAAACAAACTGATTCGGTGAAGATGTTGCCAGCCGAATTTACATCTTCCATTAGCTCAGCTATCAGGGCTAATTGAAGTAGTTCCCTTGAAAAAAATCAAAGGTATGTATTGTTAAAAAATAGCAGCAGCTTTTAAAATTTTTTTAATTAAAAATCTTTGACTATTCAATGGTTTATCAATGAATTAGATAATAGCACGAACCACGATCAATCACCCTATGAAATATTTCACGTGAAATGGTGAAAATTACTTTTTATATTTTTATAATTTTTTAATTTTTACAGCAATCGAGAAAGATTTTTCGAATCAAACAATGTGTACAAGAAACCTAATTTCATCCGTTAGTTTAATATGATGTGAATAACACGAGAAGGGATTGTTGCATTTTAGCATCAATTAATATGCGACATCAACATTATATCAATAAAACTGGCATTATACACACCAATTCTACCCATTTTCAAACGCTTCTAATCCACAGTGCCGGCAACCGGCAAGCTATTATAATACCGCAATAGATGGGCTCTGTGGCGCGTGTATGCGTTTTTGTTTACAGGTGAACTTGCTGCTTATATGTATAAGATTTATCAATACATCAGACGAAGTACGTACGGGTCGATCGATCGATCGATGTTCGCGATCTCTCTTTTTACTCCAATTCTCCCTGCAATGCGCGACGGACGGGTGCTCCTCCAGCGTCAGACGGTCGAATTATTATTCATTCTTTCCCATCGCCATCGATTCTTCATTGTTCTATTGGCTTCCTTCACACAGCGAAAATAATTCGACGATCAACGGACGTGTGATCAAAAGACGGTTCTGCGTGTGAGAGCGAGCTATGGAGGTACGCGTATAGGTGTTGCGCTATACGTGAGCGGACACGAAGCAACGAAGAGTTGTCATCGGAGGCTAGCGCAAAAGATATGCTCAAGCACCGTTTGTAGTCGATCGATCCTCTTCTTCCGTAGCTATGTGGCATGAACCGCATCATGAACGAAGAAGAAGACGGGATAGAAAAGAATACACATGGGGAGCAGCTCCCGTTTCCCCCTATTACCTATTGATCGTTCGACTACGACCGGTGGCTGCCAGCAAGCTTCGACGGAACTCGGTTTATGTGACACACTGTCAAAGTGTCAATTTGAGCATCGCCACTACCACAAAGACACTGCGCAGTTGATATCAGTAGTAATACTAGCAGAATGCTCGAACATCGAGGAACAATGAGCGATCTTCGACTGGAAAAAAGGAAAAACCACAATGATGAGGAGGATGGTCAGCACTTAACATTGGCTGGTGAGGCTAGAATACAGAAGAGAGCAGAAAAAAAAGTTAAAACCTGCCTGCTAGCCCCGGTCCGGTTCGGTCCGGTTGAGGTAATATCATTTCGGGGGCAGGACAACCATTATCACGGTAATATGGATTTAATTGTTTTTTTTTTTCTTTTATTTTGCATACAGAAATACTGTTATTGCTGCTTGTTTTCTACGGAAGTGTTCGCATCGCAGGTATTCTACACCACCCTGCCTGCTGCATGCTTTGGCTATGTTTCTTTGTCCTGCCCTGTTAAATTAGGCAAGTAGAGAATATAAATCAATGAAAAAAATATTGTGCCTGATGAAGCGCAAATCGCTATTGGTTTCAGTAAAAACAGAGAGTATAGGTCTGCATCGTTTACTGAAGCGAATTTCCGAAAACACTTGGTTGTAATCACCAATTCCTGTCATACCCAAGAGAAGGAAAATATCTGATCCACCAAATTATATGAATATCCTGATACTTTGTTCGTAAGCGACTCCACGTATATATTTAGTTTACCCAGGCAAAGCGCTTGTAGATAATTTTGTCCTTTCAAAAAAAAAAAAGCCCTTAAAAAAATCAAATTTTTGTTTTTAAAAAAATCATAACTTCTTTTCCTGATTTCACCGTGATCAGGCAGTTCTAAATGTTTTCTTTCAGCTCTTTTTGGAAAAAAAATTATTCATTAAATGTAAATTTTTTTCGGAAAGACAAAATTATTATCTACAATTTGCCGAAGACGTCACACCAGTCAAACAAACCGTTTTGGCTCTGAAAATATTTGTAATCATCAATACCTTCCCAAAATAGCATTTTAAATAGCTTCTCAAAAATGAGTCGTGTTCCAGAACATTTAGCCAATAGCATAAAATGGCATATTTTGCCCAAAGAAACGTCTTTGCAAAGTTTCAGCCAAATCAAAAATGATATTTAACAAAAATATATTAAACTAGGACATTTTTATGGAACTGCTCTGATGTCTTTGATACGATGAACATAAGATTCACAACCCTAATAATGCTTGAAAGATAACCACAGACTTCAAGGAATTGGCATATATATTTTTTGAGGATGTTATTAAAAGATTATATTCTTTGGATAAATGCGAAGCACGGCATAGAACTTGTGGAATGAAAAAAAAATTCTTTGCCTCTAATTTGAGAATAATATTTTTCAATTTTATTATTTCTTGTTTTTACTGTATGTCTTACGATTCTATACATTTTACTCTAGATAATATTGTTTTTTTTTTCAATTTGCCACAATATTACGAAGCAAAATTTACGTGGCACGTAGAAAACGCCTAAATCCAAGTAAAAAAAACTG